>NW_025547110.1:0-23305 GCF_905237065.1 Salmo salar | reverse complement strand
AGACCATCTATTGTAGTAGCCTTCATCTACTGTAGTAGCCTTCATCTACTGTAGTAGCCTTCATCTACCGTGGTAGTAGCCTTCATTTATAATAGCCTTCATCTACTGTAGTAGCTCCTTCATTTATAATAGACCATACTACTGTAGTAGCTTCATTTTTAATTTGCACAGACCATCTACTGTATTAGCGCCTTCATTTTTAGTAATAGACTTCATCTACTGTAGTCCTTCATTTATAATAGACCATCTATACTGTGTAGCCTTCAATTTATAATAGACCATCTACTGTAAAGTAGCCTTCTTTACTTATAGACTCATCTAATGTAGGTAGCCTTCATTTATAATATTAGACCATCTACTTAGGTAGCCTTCATCTACTTAATAGCCTTCATCTACTCAGTAGTAGCCTTCATTTATAATAGCCTTCATCTACTGTGCCTTCATTAGTATATATAGACCATCTACTGTAGTTGCCTTCATTTATAATAGACCATCTACTGTAGTAGCCTTCATCTACCGTAGTAGCCTTCATCTACTGTAGTAGCCTTCATTTATAATAGCCATCTACTGTAGTAGCCTTCATTTATAATAGCCTTCATCTACCGTGTAGTGCGCTTCATTTATAATAGACACCATCTACTGTAGTAGCCTTCATTTATATAACTAGACCATCTACTTTAGTAGCCTTCATTTATAATAGACCATCTACTGTAGTAGCCCCTTCATTTATAATAGCCTTCATCTACTGTAGTAGCCTTCATTTATAATAGACCATCTACTGTAGTAGCCTTCATTTATAATAGCCCATCTACTGTAGTAGCCTTCATTTATAATAAGACCATCTACTGTAGTAGCCTTCATTTATAGTAGACCATCTACTGCAGTAGCCTTCATCTAGTAGTAGCCTTCATCTACTGTAGTAGCCTTCATTTATAATAGCCTTCATCTACTGTAGCCTTCATTTATAATGCATCTACTGTAGACCTTCATTATATCATCTACTGTGAGCCTTCATTTATAATAGACCATCTACTGGTAGTAGCCGTTCATTTATAATAGACCAATCTACTGTAGTAGCCTTCATTTATAATAGCCCATCTACTGTAGTAGCCTTCATTTATAATAGACCATCTACTGTAGCGCCTTCATTTATAATAGCCTTCATCTACCGTAGTAGCCTTCATTTATAATAGACCATCTACTGTAGTAGCCTTCATTTATAATAGACCATCTACCGTAGTAGCCTTCATCTACTGTAATAGCCTTCATCTACTGTAGTAGCCTTCATTTATAATAGCCTTCATCTACTGTAGTAGCCTTCATTTATATAGCCTTCATTAAATCTACTGTAGAGCCTTCATTTATAATAGACCATCTACTGTAGTAGCCTTCATTTATAATAGACCATCTACTGTAGCAGCCTTCATCTACTGTAGTAGCCTTCATCTATAGTAGCCTTCTATCTACTGTAGTAGCCTTCATTTATAATAGCCTCATCTACTGTAGTAGCCTTCATTTATAATAGACCATCTACTGTAGTAGCCTTCATTTATAATAGACCATCTACTGTGGTAGCCTTCATTTATAATAGACCATCTACTGTAGCAGCCTTCATTTATAATAGACCATCTACTGTAGTAGCCTTCATTTATAATGGACCATCTACTGTAGTAGCCTTCATTTATAATAGACCATCTACTGTAGTAGCCTTCATTTATAATAGACCATCTACTGGTAGTAGCCTTCATTTATAATAGACCATCTACTGTAGTAGCCTTCATTTATAATAGCCTTCATCTACTGTAGTAGCCTTCATTTATAATAGACCATCTACTGTAGTAGCCTTCATTTACTAGTAGCCTTCATCTACTGTAGTAGCCTTCATTTATAATAGCCTTCATCTACTGTGTAGCCTTCATTTATAATAGCACCATCTACTGTAGTAACCTTCATTTATAATAGACCATCTACTGTAGTAGCCTTCATCTACTGTAGTAGCCCATCTACTGTAGTAGCCTTCATTTATAATAGCCCATCTACTGTAGTAGCCTTCATTTATAATAGACCATCTACTGTAGTAGCCTTCATTTATAATAGACTTCATCTACTGTAGTAGCCTTTCATTTATAATAGACCATCTACTGTAGTAGCCTTCATTTATAATAGACCATCTACTGTAGTAGCCTTCATCTAATTACTAGCCTTCATCTACTGTAGTAGCCTTCATTTATAAGACCATCTACTGTAGTAGCCTTCATTTATAATAGACCATCTACTGTAGTAGCCTTCATTTTATAATAGACCATCTACTGTAGTAGCCTTCATTTATAGTAGACCATCTACTGTAGTAGCCTTCATTTATAATAGACCACTACTGTAGTAGCCTTCATTTTTTATAATAGCCATCTACTGTAGTAGCCTTCATTTATAATAGACCATCTACTGTAGTAGCCTTCATTTATAATAGACCATCTACTGTAGTAGCCTTCATTTATAATAGACCATCTACTGTAGTAGCCTTCATTTATAATAGACCATCTACTGTAGTAGCCTTCATTTATAATAGACCATCTACTGTAGTAGCCTTCATTTATAATAGACCATCTACTGTAGTAGCCTTCATCTACTGTAGTAGCCTTCATCTACTGTAGTAGCCTTCATTTATAATAGCCTCATCTACTGTATTAGCCCATCTACTGTAGTAGCCTTCATTTATAATAGACCATCTACTGTAGTAGCCTTCATTTATAATAGACCATCTACTGTAGTAGCCTTCATTTATAATAGACCATCTACTGTAGTAGCCTTCATTTATAATAGACCATCTACTGTAGTAGCCTACATTTATAATAGACCATCTACTGTAGTAGCCTTCATTTATAATAGACCATCTACTGTAGTAGCCTTCATTTATAATAGACTTCATCTACTGTAGTAGCCTTCATTTATAATAGACCATCTACTGTAGTAGCCTTCATTTATAATAGACCATCTACTGTAGTAGCCTTCATTTATAATAGCCTTCATCTACTGTAGTAGCCTTCATTTATAATAGACCATCTACTGTAGTAGCCTTCATTTATAATAGACCATCTACTGTAGTAGCCTTCATTTATAATAGACCATCTACTGTAGTAGCCTTCATTTATAATAGCCTTCATCTACTGTAGTAGCCTTCATTTATAATAGACCATCTACTGTAGTAGCCTTCATTTATAATAGCCCATCTACTGTAGTAGCCTTCATTTATAATAGACCATCTACTGTAGTAGCCTTCATTTATAATAGACCATCTACTGTAGTAGCCTTCATTTATAATAGACCATCTACTGTAGTAGCCTTCATTTATAATAGACTCATCTACTGTAGTAGCCTTCATTTATAATAGACCATCTACTGTAGTAGCCTTCATTTATAATAGACCATCTACTGTAGTAGCCTTCATTTATAATAGACCATCTACTGTAGTAGCCTTCATTTATAATAGACTCATCTACTGTAGTAGCCTTCATTTATAATAGACCATCTACTGTAGTAGCCTTCATTTATAATAGACTTCATCTACTGTAGTAGCCTTCATTTATAATAGCCTTCATCTACTGTAGTAGCCTTCATTTATAATAGCCTTCATCTACTGTAGTAGCCTTCATTTATAATGCCTTCATTTCCTACTGTAGTAGCCTTCATTTATAATAGACCATCTACTGTAGTAGCCTTCATTTATAATAGACCATCTACTGTAGTAGCCTTCATTTATAATAGACCATCTACTGTAGTAGCCTTCATTTATAATAGACCATCTACTGTAGTAGCCTTCATTTATAATAGACCATCTACTGTAGTAGCCTTCATTTATAATAGCCTCATCTACTGTGGTAGCCTTCATTTATAATAGACTCATCTACTGTAGTAGCCTTCATTTATAATAGCCTTCATCTACTGTAGTAGCCTTCATTTATAATAGACCATCTACTGTAGTAGCCTTCATTTATAATAGACCATCTACTGTAGTAGCCTTCATTTATAATAGACCATCTACTGTAGTAGCCTTCATTTAAATCTACTGTAGTAGCCTTCATCTACTGTAGTAGCCTTCATTTATAATAGCCTTCATCTACTGTAGTAGCCTTAATTTATAATAGACCATCTACTGTAGTAGCCTTCATTTATAATAGACCATCTACTGTAGTAGCCTTCATTTATAATAGACCATCTACTGTAGTAGCCTTCATTTATAATAGACCATCTACGTTGTAGTAGCCTTCATTTATAATAGACCATCTACTGTAGTAGCCTTCATTTATAATAGCCTTCATCTACTGTAGTAGCCTTCATTTATAATAGCCTTCATCTACTGTAGTAGCCTTCATTTATAATAGACTTCATCTACTGTAGTAGCCTTCATTTATAATAGACCATCTACTGTAGTAGCCTTCATTTATAATAGCCTTCATCTACTGTAGTAGCCTTCATTTATAATAGACCATCTACTGTAGTAGCCTTCATTTATAATAGACCATCTACTGTAGTAGCCTTCATTTATAATAGACCATCTACTGTAGTAGCCTTCATTTATAATAGACCATCTACTGTAGTAGCCTTCATTTATAATAGACCATCTACTGTAGTAGCCTTCATTTATAATAGACCATCTACTGTAGTAGCCTTCATTTATAATAGACCATCTACTGTAGTAGCCTTCATTTATAATAGACCATCTACTGTAGTAGCCTTCATTTATGTAGTAGCCTTCATTTATAATAGACCATCTACTGTAGTAGCCTTCATTTATAATAGACCATCTACTGTAGTAGCCTTCATTTATAATAGACCATCTACTGTAGTAGCCTTCATTTATAATAGACCATCTACTGTAGTAGCCTTCATTTATAATAGACCATCTACTGTAGTAGCCTTCATTTATAATAGACCATCTACTGTAGTAGCCTTCATTTATAATAGCCCATCTACTGTAGTAGCCTTCATTTATAATAGCCTTCATCTACTGTAGTAGTCCTCATTTATAATAGACCATCTACTGTAGTAGTCCTCATTTATAATAGACCATCTACTGTAGTAGCCTTCATTTATAATAGACCATCTACTGTAGTAGCCTTCATTTATAATAGACCATCTACTGTAGTAGCCTTCATTTATAATAGACCATCTACTGCAGTAGCCTTCATTTATAATAGCCTTCATCTACTGTAGTAGCCTTCATTTATAATAGCCTTCATCTACTGTAGTAGCCTTCATTTATAATAGACTTCATCTACTGTAGTAGCCTTCATTTATAATAGACCATCTACTGTAGTAGCCTTCATTTATAATAGCCCATCTACTGTAGTAGCCTTCATTTATAATAGACCATCTACTGTAGTAGCCTTCATTTATAATAGCCTCATCTACTGTAGTAGCCTTCATTTATAATAGACTTCATCTACTGTAGTAGCCTTCATTTATAATAGACTCATCTACTGTAGTAGCCTTCATTTATAATAGACTTCATCTACTGTAGTAGCCTTCATTTATAATAGACCATCTACTGTAGTAGCCTTCATTTATAATAGACCATCTACTGTAGTAGCCTTCATTTATAATAGACCATCTACTGTAGTAGCCTTCATTTATAATAGACCATCTACTGTAGTAGCCTTCATTTATAATAGACCATCTACTGTAGTAGCCTTCATTTATAATAGACCATCTACTGTAGTAGCCTTCATCTATAGTAGCCTTCATCTACTGTAGTAGCCTTCATTTATAATAGACTTCATCTACTGTAGTAGCCTTCATTTATAATAGCCTTCATTTTATAGACCATCTACTGTAGTAGCCTTCATTTATAATAGACCATCTACTGTAGTAGACTACATTTATAATAGACCATCTACTGTAGTAGCCTTCATTTATAATAGACCATCTACTGTAGTAGCCTTCATTTATAATAGACCATCTACTGTAGTAGCCTTCATTTATAATAGACCATCTACTGTAGTAGCCTTCATCTACTGTAGTAGACTTCATCTACTGTAGTAGCCTTCATTTATAATAGCCTTCATCTACTGTAGTAGCCTTCATTTATAATAGCCTTCATTTATAATAGACCATCTACTGTAGTCCTTCATTTATAATAGACCATCTACTGTAGTAGACTACATTTATAATAGACCATCTACTGTAGTAGCCTTCATTTATAATAGACCATCTACTGTAGTAGCCTTAATTTATAATAGACCATCTACTGTAGTAGCCTTCATTTATAATAGACCATCTACTGTAGTAGCCTTCATTTATAATAGACCATCTACTGTAGTAGCCTTCATTTATAATAGCCTTCATCTACTGTAGTAGCCTTCATTTATAATAGACCATCTACTGTAGTAGCCTTCATTTATAATAGCCTTCATCTACTGTAGTAGCCTTCATTTATAATAGACCATCTACTGTAGTAGCCTTCATTTATAATAGACCATCTACTGTAGTAGCCTTCATTTATAATAGACCATCTACTGTAGTAGCCTTCATCCGTAGTAGCCTTCATCTACTGTAGTAGCCTTCATTTATAATAGCCTTCATCTACTGTAGTAGCCTTCATTTATAATAGACTCATCTACTGTAGTAGCCTTCATTTATAATAGCCTTCATCTACTGTAGTAGCCTTCATTTATAATAGACCATCTACTGTAGTAGCCTTCATTTATAATAGACCATCTACTGTAGTAGCCTTCATTTATAATAGACCATCTACTGTAGTAGCCTTCATTTATAATAGACCATCTACTGTAGTAGCCTTCATTTATAATAGACCATCTACTGTAGTAGCCTTCATTTATAATAGACCATCTACTGTAGTAGCCTTCATTTATAATAGACCATCTACTGTAGTAGCCTTCATTTATAATAGACCATCTACTGTAGTAGCCTTCATTTATAATAGACCATCTACTGTAGTAGCCTTCATTTATAATAGACCATCTACTGTAGTAGCCTTCATCGTGTAGCCTTATTTATAATAGACCATCTACTGTAGTAGCCTTCATTTATAATAGACCATCTACTGTAGTAGCCTTCATTTATAATAGACCATCTACTGTAGTAGCCTTCATTTATAATAGACTTCATCTACTGTAGTAGCCTTCATTTATAATAGCCTTCATCTACTGTAGTAGCCTTCATTTATAATAGCCTTCATCTACTGTAGTAGCCTTCATTTATAATAGACTCATCTACTGTAGTAGCCTTCATTTATAATAGCCTTCATCTACTGTAGTAGCCTTCATTTATAATAGACCATCTACTGTAGTAGCCTTCATTTATAATAGACCATCTACTGTAGTAGCCTTCATTTATAATAGACCATCTACTGTAGTAGCCTTCATCTACTGTAGTAGCCTTCATTTGTAGTAGCCTCATCTACTGTAGTAGCCTTCATTTATAATAGCCCATCTACTGTAGTAGCCTTCATTTATAATAGCCTTCATTTATGACATCTACTGTAGCCTTCATTTATAATAGACCATCTACTGTAGTAGCCTACATTTATAATAGACCATCTACTGTAGTAGCCTTCATTTATAATAGACCATCTACTGTAGTAGCCTTCATTTATAATAGACCATCTACTGTAGTAGCCTTCATTTATAATAGACCATCTACTGTAGTAGCCTTCATTTATAATAGACCATCTACTGTAGTAGCCTTCATTTATAATAGCCTTCATCTACTGTAGTAGCCTTCATTTATAATAGACCATCTACTGTAGTAGCCTTCATTTATAATAGCCTTCATCTACTGTAGTAGCCTTCATTTATAATAGACCATCTACTGTAGTAGCCTTCATTTATAATAGACCATCTACTGTAGTAGCCTTCATCTATAGTAGCCTTCATCTACTGTAGTAGCCTTCATTTATAATAGACTTCATCTACTGTAGTAGCCTTCATTTATAATAGCCTTCATCTACTGTAGTAGCCTTCATTTATAATAGACCATCTACTGTAGTAGCCTTCATTTATAATAGACCATCTACTGTAGTAGCCTTCATTTATAATAGACCATCTACTGTAGTAGCCTTCATTTATAATAGACCATCTACTGTAGTAGCCTTCATTTATAATAGACCATCTACTGTAGTAGCCTTCATTTATAATAGACCATCTACTGTAGTAGCCTTCATTTATAATAGACCATCTACTGTAGTAGCCTTCATTTATAATAGCCTTCATCTACTGTAGTAGCCTTCATTTATAATAGCCCATCTACTGTAGTAGCCTTCATTTATAATAGACCATCTACTGTGTAGCCTTCATTTATAATAGACCATCTACTGTAGTAGCCTTCATTTATAATAGACCATCTACTGTAGTAGCCTTCATTTATAATAGACCATCTACTGTAGTAGCCTTCATTTATAATAGACCATCTACTGTAGTAGCCTTCATTTATAATAGACTCATCTACTGTAGTAGCCTTCATTTATAATAGACCATCTACTGTAGTAGCCTTCATTTATAATAGACCATCTACTGTAGTAGCCTTCATTTATAATAGCCTTCATTTATGCATCTACTGTAGTAGCCTTCATTTATAATAGACCATCTACTGTAGTAGCCTTCATTTATAATAGACCATCTACTGTAGTAGCCTTCATTTATAATAGACCATCTACTGTAGTAGCCTTCATTTATAATAGACCATCTACTGTAGTAGCCTTCATTTATAATAGACCATCTACTGTAGTAGCCTTCATTTATAATAGCCTTCATCTACTGTAGTAGCCTTCATTTATAATAGACCATCTACTGTAGTAGCCTTCATTTATAATAGACCATCTACTGTAGTAGCCTTCATTTATAATAGACCATCTACTGTAGTAGCCTTCATTTATAATAGACCATCTACTGTAGTAGCCTTCATTTATAATAGACCATCTACTGTAGTAGCCTTCATCTACTGTAGTAGCCTTCATCTACTGTAGTAGCCTTCATTTATAATAGCCTTCATCTACTGTAGTAGCCTTCATTTATAATAGCCTTCATTTATAATAGACCATCTACTGTAGTAGCCTTCATTTATAATAGACCATCTACTGTAGTAGCCTTCATTTATAATAGACCATCTACTGTAGTAGCCTTCATTTATAATAGACCATCTACTGTAGTAGCCTTCATTTATAATAGACCATCTACTGTAGTAGCCTTCATTTATAATAGACCATCTACTGTAGTAGCCTTCATTTATAATAGACCATCTACTGTAGTAGCCTTCATTTATAATAGCCTTCATCTACTGTAGTAGCCTTCATTTATAATAGACCATCTACTGTAGTAGCCTTCATTTATAATAGCCTTCATCTACTGTAGTAGCCTTCATTTATAATAGACCATCTACTGTAGTAGCCTTCATTTATAATAGACCATCTACTGTAGTAGCCTTCATTTATAATAGACCATCTACTGTAGTAGCCTTCATCTATAGTAGCCTTCATCTACTGTAGTAGCCTTCATTTATAATAGCCTTCATCTACTGTAGTAGCCTTCATTTATAATAGCCTCATCTACTGTAGTAGCCTTCATTTATAATAGACCATCTACTGTAGTAGCCTTCATTTATAATAGACCATCTACTGTAGTAGCCTTCATTTATAATAGACCATCTACTGTAGTAGCCTTCATTTATAATAGACCATCTACTGTAGTAGCCTTCATTTATAATAGCCCATCTACTGTAGTAGCCTTCATTTATAATAGACCATCTACTGTAGTAGCCTTCATTTATAATAGACCATCTACTGTAGTAGCCTTCATTTATAATAGCCCATCTACTGTAGTAGCCTTCATTTATAATAGACCATCTACTGTAGTAGCCTTCATTTATAATAGACCATCTACTGTAGTAGCCTTCATTTATAATAGACCATCTACTGTAGTAGCCTTCATTTATAATAGACCATCTACTGTAGTAGCCTTCATTTATAATAGACCATCTACTGTAGTAGCCTTCATTTATAATAGACCATCTACTGTAGTAGCCTTCATTTATAATAGCCCATCTACTGTAGTAGCCTTCATTTATAATAGACCATCTACTGTAGTAGCCTTCATTTATAATAGACTTCATCTACTGTAGTAGCCTTCATTTATAATAGACCATCTACTGTAGTAGCCTTCATTTATAATAGACCATCTACTGTAGTAGCCTTCATTTATAATAGACCATCTACTGTAGTAGCCTTCATTTATAATAGACCATCTACTGTAGTAGCCTTCATTTATAATAGACCATCTACTGTAGTAGCCTTCATCTACTGTAGTAGCCTTCATCTACTGTAGTAGCCTTCATTTATAATAGCCTTCATCTACTGTAGTAGCCTTCATTTATAATAGCCTTCATTTATAATAGACCATCTACTGTAGTCCTTCATTTATAATAGACCATCTACTGTAGTAGCCTACATTTATAATAGACCATCTACTGTAGTAGCCTTCATTTATAATAGACCATCTACTGTAGTAGCCTTCATTTATAATAGACCATCTACTGTAGTAGCCTTCATTTATAATAGACCATCTACTGTAGTAGCCTTCATTTATAATAGACCATCTACTGTAGTAGCCTTCATTTATAATAGCCTTCATCTACTGTAGTAGCCTTCATTTATAATAGACCATCTACTGTAGTAGCCTTCATTTATAATAGCCTTCATCTACTGTAGTAGCCTTCATTTATAATAGACTCATCTACTGTAGTAGCCTTCATTTATAATAGACCATCTACTGTAGTAGCCTTCATTTATAATAGACCATCTACTGTAGTAGCCTTCATCTACTGTAGTAGACCATCTACTGTAGTAGCCATCATTTATAATAGCCTTCATCTACTGTAGTAGCCTTCATTTAAAATAGCCTTCATCTACTGTAGTAGCCTTCATTTATAATAGACCATCTACTGTAGTAGCCTTCATTTATAATAGACCATCTACTGTAGTAGCCTTCATTTATAATAGACCATCTACTGTAGTAGCCTTCATTTATAATAGACCATCTACTGTAGTAGCCTTCATTTATAATAGACCATCTACTGTAGTAGCCTTCATTTATAATAGCCCATCTACTGTAGTAGCCTTCATTTATAATAGCCTTCATCTACTGTAGTAGCCTTCATTTATAATAGACCATCTACTGTAGTAGCCTTCATTTATAATAGCCTTCATCTACTGTAGTAGCCTTCATTTATAATAGACCATCTACTGTAGTAGCCTTCATTTATAATAGACCATCTACTGTAGTAGCCTTCATTTATAATAGACCATCTACTGTAGTAGCCTTCATTTATAATAGACCATCTACTGTAGTAGCCTTCATTTATAATAGACCATCTACTGTAGTAGCCTTCATTTATAATAGCCTTCATCTACTGTAGTAGCCTTCATTTATAATAGACTCATCTACTGTAGTAGCCTTCATTTATAATAGACCATCTACTGTAGTAGCCTTCATTTATAATAGACCATCTACTGTAGTAGCCTTCATTTATAATAGACCATCTACTGTAGTAGCCTTCATTTATAATAGACCATCTACTGTAGTAGCCTTCATTTATAATAGACCATCTACTGTAGTAGCCTTCATTTATAATAGCCTTCATCTACTGTAGTAGCCTTCATTTATAATAGACTTCATCTACTGTAGTAGCCTTCATTTATAATAGACCATCTACTGTAGTAGCCTTCATTTATAATAGACCATCTACTGTAGTAGCCTTCATTTATAATAGACCATCTACTGTAGTAGCCTTCATTTATAATAGACCATCTACTGTAGTAGCCTTCATTTATAATAGACCATCTACTGTAGTAGCCTTCATTTATAATAGACCATCTACTGTAGTAGCCTTCATTTATAATAGACCATCTACTGTAGTAGCCTTCATTTATAATAGACCATCTACTGTAGTAGCCTTCATTTATAATAGACCATCTACTGTAGTAGCCTTCATTTATAATAGACCATCTACTGTAGTAGCCTTCATTTATAATAGACCATCTACTGTAGTAGCCTTCATTTATAATAGACCATCTACTGTAGTAGCCTTCATTTATAATAGACCATCTACTGTAGTAGCCTTCATCTATTAATAGCCTTCATCTACTGTAGTAGCCTTCATTTATAATAGCCTTCATCTACTGTAGTAGCCTTCATTTATAATAGCCTTCATTTATATAGACCATCTACTGTAGTGCCTTCATTTATAATAGACCATCTACTGTAGTAGCCTTCATTTATAATAGACCATCTACTGTAGTAGCCTTCATTTATAATAGACCATCTACTGTAGTAGCCTTCATTTATAATAGACCATCTACTGTAGTAGCCTTCATTTATAATAGACCATCTACTGTAGTAGCCTTCATTTATAATAGACCATCTACTGTAGTAGCCTTCATTTATAATAGCCTCATCTACTGTAGTAGCCTTCATTTATAATAGCCTCATCTACTGTAGTAGCCTTCATTTATAATAGACCATCTACTGTAGTAGCCTTCATTTATAATAGACCATCTACTGTAGTAGCCTTCATTTATAATAGACCATCTACTGTAGTAGCCTTCATTTATAATAGACCATCTACTGTAGTAGCCTTCATTTATAATAGACTCATCTACTGTAGTAGCCTTCATTTATAATAGCCTTCATCTACTGTAGTAGCCTTCATTTATAATAGCCTTCATCTACTGTAGTAGCCTTCATTTATAATAGACCATCTACTGTAGTAGCCTTCATTTATAATAGACTTCATCTACTGTAGTAGCCTTCATTTATAATAGACCATCTACTGTAGTAGCCTTCATTTATAATAGACCATCTACTGTAGTAGCCTTCATTTATAATAGCCTTCATCTACTGTATTAGCCTTCATTTATAATAGCCTCATCTACTGTAGTAGCCTTCATTTATAATAGCCTTCATCTACTGTAGTAGCCTTCATTTATAATAGACCATCTACTGTAGTAGCCTTCATTTATAATAGACCATCTACTGTAGTAGCCTTCATTTATAATAGACCATCTACTGTAGTAGCCTTCATTTATAATAGACCATCTACTGTAGTAGCCTTCATTTATAATAGACCATCTAATGTAGTAGCCTTCATTTATAATAGCCCATCTACTGTAGTAGCCTTCATTTATAATAGACCATCTACTGTAGTAGCCTTCATTTATAATAGACCATCTACTGTAGTAGCCTTCATCTACTGTAGTAGCCTTCATTTATAATAGACCATCTACTGTAGTAGCCTTCATTTATAATAGACTTCATCTACTGTAGTAGCCTTCATTTATAATAGACCATCTACTGTAGTAGCCTTCATTTATAATAGACCATCTACTGTAGTAGCCTTCATTTATAATAGACCATCTACTGTAGTAGCCTTCATTTATAATAGCCCATCTACTGTAGTAGCCTTCATTTATAATAGACCATCTACTGTAGTAGCCTTCATTTATAATAGACCATCTACTGTAGTAGCCTTCATTTATAATAGACCATCTACTGTAGTAGCCTTCATTTATAATAGACCATCTACTGTAGTAGCCTTCATTTATAATAGACCATCTACTGTAGTAGCCTTCATCTATGTAGTAGCCTTCATCTACTGTAGTAGCCTTCATTTATAATAGCCTCATCTACTGTAGTAGCCTTCATTTATAATAGCCTTCATTTATAATAGACATCTACTGTAGTGCCTTCATTTATAATAGACCATCTACTGTAGTAGCCTACATTTATAATAGACCATCTACTGTAGTAGCCTTCATTTATAATAGACCATCTACTGTAGTAGCCTTCATTTATAATAGACCATCTACTGTAGTAGCCTTCATTTATAATAGACCATCTACTGTAGTAGCCTTCATTTATAATAGACCATCTACTGTAGTAGCCTTCATTTATAATAGCCTTCATCTACTGTAGTAGCCTTCATTTATAATAGACCATCTACTGTAGTAGCCTTCATTTATAATAGCCTTCATCTACTGTAGTAGCCTTCATTTATAATAGCCCATCTACTGTAGTAGCCTTCATTTATAATAGACCATCTACTGTAGTAGCCTTCATTTATAATAGACCATCTACTGTAGTAGCCTTCATCTACTTAATAGCCCATCTACTGTAGTAGCCTTCATTTATAATAGCCTTCATCTACTGTAGTAGCCTTCATTTATAATAGACCATCTACTGTAGTAGCCTTCATTTATAATAGACCATCTACTGTAGTAGCCTTCATTTATAATAGACCATCTACTGTAGTAGCCTTCATTTATAATAGACCATCTACTGTAGTAGCCTTCATTTATAATAGACCATCTACTGTAGTAGCCTTCATTTATAATAGACCATCTACTGTAGTAGCCTTCATTTATAATAGCCTTCATCTACTGTAGTAGCCTTCATTTATAATAGACCATCTACTGTAGTAGCCTTCATTTATAATAGCCTTCATCTACTGTAGTAGCCTTCATTTATAATAGACCATCTACTGTAGTAGCCTTCATTTATAATAGACCATCTACTGTAGTAGCCTTCATTTATAATAGACCATCTACTGTAGTAGCCTTCATTTATAATAGACCATCTACTGTAGTAGCCTTCATTTATAATAGACTCATCTACTGTAGTAGCCTTCATTTATAATAGACCATCTACTGTAGTAGCCTTCATTTATAATAGACCATCTTTCACTGTAGTAGCCTTCATTTATAATAGACCATCTACTGTAGTAGCCTTCATTTATAATAGACCATCTACTGTAGTAGCCTTCATTTATAATAGACCATCTACTGTAGTAGCCTTCATTTATAATAGACCATCTACTGTAGTAGCCTTCATTTATAATAGACCATCTACTGTAGTAGCCTTCATTTATAATAGACCATCTACTGTAGTAGCCTTCATTTATAATAGACCATCTACTGTAGTAGCCTTCATTTATAATAGACCATCTACTGTAGTAGCCTTCATTTATAATAGACCATCTACTGTAGTAGCCTTCATTTATAATAGACCATCTACTGTAGTAGCCTTCATTTATAATAGACCATCTACTGTAGTAGCCTTCATCTACTGTAGTAGCCTTCATCTACTGTAGTAGCCTTCATTTATAATAGCCTTCATCTACTGTAGTAGCCTTCATTTATAATAGCCTTCATTTATAATAGACCATCTACTGTAGTAGCCTTCATTTATAATAGACCATCTACTGTAGTAGCCTTCATTTATAATAGACCATCTACTGTAGTAGCCTTCATTTATAATAGACCATCTACTGTAGTAGCCTTCATTTATAATAGACCATCTACTGTAGTAGCCTTCATTTATAATAGACCATCTACTGTAGTAGCCTTCATTTATAATAGACCATCTACTGTAGTAGCCTTCATTTATAATAGCCTTCATCTACTGTAGTAGCCTTCATTTATAATAGACCATCTACTGTAGTAGCCTTCATTTATAATAGCCTCATCTACTGTAGTAGCCTTCATTTATAATAGACCATCTACTGTAGTAGCCTTCATTTATAATAGACCATCTACTGTAGTAGCCTTCATTTATAATAGACCATCTACTGTAGTAGCCTTCATCTACTGTAGTAGCCTTCATCTACTGTAGTAGCCTTCATTTATAATAGCCTTCATCTACTGTAGTAGCCTTCATTTATAATAGACTTCATCTACTGTAGTAGCCTTCATTTATAATAGACCATCTACTGTAGTAGCCTTCATTTATAATAGACCATCTACTGTAGTAGCCTTCATTTATAATAGACCATCTACTGTAGTAGCCTTCATTTATAATAGACCATCTACTGTAGTAGCCTTCATTTATAATAGACCATCTACTGTAGTAGCCTTCATTTATAATAGACTCATCTACTGTAGTAGCCTTCATTTATAATAGCCTTCATCTACTGTAGTAGCCTTCATTTATAATAGCCCATCTACTGTAGTAGCCTTCATTTATAATAGCCTTCATCTACTGTAGTAGCCTTCATTTATAATAGACCATCTACTGTAGTAGCCTTCATTTATAATAGACTCATCTACTGTAGTAGCCTTCATTTATAATAGACCATCTACTGTAGTAGCCTTCATTTATAATAGACCATCTACTGTAGTAGCCTTCATTTATAATAGACCATCTACTGTAGTAGCCTTCATTTATAATAGACCATCTACTGTAGTAGCCTTCATTTATAATAGCCTTCATCTACTGTAGTAGCCTTCATTTATAATAGACCATCTACTGTAGTAGCCTTCATTTATAATAGACCATCTACTGTAGTAGCCTTCATTTATAATAGACCATCTACTGTAGTAGCCTTCATTTATAATAGACCATCTACTGTAGTAGCCTTCATTTATAATAGACCATCTACTGTAGTAGCCTTCATTTATAATAGACTTCATCTACTGTAGTAGCCTTCATTTATAATAGACCATCTACTGTAGTAGCCTTCATTTATAATAGACCATCTACTGTAGTAGCCTTCATTTATAATAGACCATCTACTGTAGTAGCCTTCATTTATAATAGACCATCTACTGTAGTAGCCTTCATTTATAATAGACCATCTACTGTAGTAGCCTTCATTTATAATAGACCATCTACTGTAGTAGCCTTCATCTACTGTAGTAGCCTTCATTTATAATAGACCATCTACTGTAGTAGCCTTCATTTATAATAGCCTTCATCTACTGTAGTAGCCTTCATTTATAATAGCCTTCATCTACTGTAGTAGCCTTCATTTATAATAGACCATCTACTGTAGTAGCCTTCATTTATAATAGACCATCTACTGTAGTAGCCTTCATTTATAATAGACCATCTGCTGTAGTAGCCTTCATTTATAATAGACCATCTACTGTAGTAGCCTTCATTTATTAGTAGCCTTCATCTACTGTAGTAGCCTTCATTTATAATAGCCTTCATCTACTGTAGTAGCCTTCATTTATAATAGCCTTCATCTACTGTAGTAGCCTTCATTTATAATAGACCATCTACTGTAGTAGCCTTCATTTATAATAGACCATCTACTGTAGTAGCCTTCATTTATAATAGACCATCTACTGTAGTAGACTACATTTATAATAGACCATCTACTGTAGTAGCCTTCATTTATAATAGACCATCTACTGTAGTAGCCTTCATCTACTGTAGTAGCCTTCATCTACTGTAGTAGCCTTCATTTATAATAGCCTTCATCTACTGTAGTAGCCTTCATTTATAATAGCCTTCATTTATAATAGACCATCTACTGTAGCCTTCATTTATAATAGACCATCTACTGTAGTAGACTACATTTATAATAGACCATCTACTGTAGTAGCCTTCATTTATAATAGACCATCTACTGTAGTAGCCTTCATTTATAATAGACCATCTACTGTAGTAGCCTTCATTTATAATAGACCATCTACTGTAGTAGCCTTCATTTATAATAGACCATCTACTGTAGTAGCCTTCATTTATAATAGCCTTCATCTACTGTAGTAGCCTTCATTTATAATAGACCATCTACTGTAGTAGCCTTCATTTATAATAGCCTTCATCTACTGTAGTAGCCTTCATTTATAATAGCCTTCATCTACTGTAGTAGCCTTCATTTATAATAGACCATCTACTGTAGTAGCCTTCATTTATAATAGACCATCTACTGTAGTAGCCTTCATCTACTGTAGTAGCCTTCATCTACTGTAGTAGCCATCATTTATAATAGCCTTCATCTACTGTAGTAGCCTTCATTTATAATAGACCATCTACTGTAGTAGCCTTCATTTATAATAGCCTTCATCTACTGTAGTAGCCTTCATTTATAATAGACCATCTACTGTAGTAGCCTTCATTTATAATAGACCATCTACTGTAGTAGACTACATTTATAATAGACCATCTACTGTAGTAGCCTTCATTTATAATAGACCATCTACTGTAGTAGCCTTCATTTATAATAGACCATCTACTGTAGTAGCCTTCATTTATAATAGACCATCTACTGTAGTAGCCTTCATTTATAATAGACCATCTACTGTAGTAGCCTTCATCTACTGTAGTAGCCTTCATCTACTGTAGTAGCCTTCATTTATAATAGCCTTCATCTACTGTAGTAGCCTTCATTTATAATAGCCTTCATTTATAATAGACCATCTACTGTAGCCTTCATTTATAATAGACCATCTACTGTAGTAGACTACATTTATAATAGACCATCTACTGTAGTAGCCTTCATTTATAATAGACCATCTACTGTAGTAGCCTTCATTTATAATAGACCATCTACTGTAGTAGCCTTCATTTATAATAGACCATCTACTGTAGTAGCCTTCATTTATAATAGACCATCTACTGTAGTAGCCTTCATTTATAATAGCCTTCATCTACTGTAGTAGCCTTCATTTATAATAGACCATCTACTGTAGTAGCCTTCATTTATAATAGCCTTCATCTACTGTAGTAGCCTTCATTTATAATAGCCTTCATCTACTGTAGTAGCCTTCATTTATAATAGACCATCTACTGTAGTAGCCTTCATTTATAATAGACCATCTACTGTAGTAGCCTTCATCTACTGTAGTAGCCTTCATCTACTGTAGTAGCCATCATTTATAATAGCCTTCATCTACTGTAGTAGCCTTCATTTATAATAGACCATCTACTGTAGTAGCCTTCATTTATAATAGCCTTCATCTACTGTAGTAGCCTTCATTTATAATAGACCATCTACTGTAGTAGCCTTCATTTATAATAGACCATCTACTGTAGTAGCCTTCATTTATAATAGACCATCTACTGTAGTAGCCTTCATTTATAATAGACCATCTACTGTAGTAGCCTTCATTTATAATAGACCATCTACTGTAGTTGCCTTCATCTACTGTAGTAGCCTTCATCTACTGTAGTAGCCTTCATCTACTGTAGTAGCCTTCATTTATAATAGCCTTCATCTACTGTAGTAGCCTTCATTTATAATAGCCTTCATCTACTGTAGTAGCCTTCATTTATAATAGACCATCTACTGTAGTAGCCTTCATTTATAATAGACCATCTACTGTAGTAGCCTTCATTTATAATAGACCATCTGCTGTAGTAGCCTTCATTTATAATAGACCATCTACTGTAGTAGCCTTCATTTATAATAGCCTTCATCTACTGTAGTAGCCTTCATTTATAATAGCCTTCATCTACTGTAGTAGCCTTCATTTATAATAGCCTTCATCTACTGTAGTAGCCTTCATTTATAATAGACCATCTACTGTAGTAGCCTTCATTTATAATAGCCTTCATTTATAATAGACCATCTACTGTAGCCTTCATTTATAATAGACCATCTACTGTAGTAGACTACATTTATAATAGACCATCTACTGTAGTAGCCTTCATTTATAATAGACCATCTACTGTAGTAGCCTTCATTTATAATAGACCATCTACTGTAGTAGCCTTCATTTATAATAGACCATCTACTGTAGTAGCCTTCATCTACTGTAGTAGCCTTCATCTACTGTAGTAGCCTTCATTTATAATAGCCTTCATCTACTGTAGTAGCCTTCATTTATAATAGCCTTCATTCATAATAGACCATCTACTGTAGCCTTCATTTATAATAGACCATCTACTGTAGTAGACTACATTTATAATAGACCATCTACTGTAGTAGCCTTCATTTATAATAGACCATCTACTGTAGTAGCCTTCATTTATAATAGACCATCTACTGTAGTAGCCTTCATTTATAATAGCCTTCATCTACTGTAGTAGCCTTCATTTATAATAGACCATCTACTGTAGTAGCCTTCATTTATAATAGCCTTCATCTACTGTAGTAGCCTTCATTTATAATAGTCTTCATCTACTGTAGTAGCCTTCATTTATAATAGACCATCTACTGTAGTAGCCTTCATTTATAATAGACCATCTACTGTAGTAGCCTTCATCTACTGTAGTAGCCTTCATCTACTGTAGTAGCCATCATTTATAATAGCCTTCATCTACTGTAGTAGCCTTCATTTATAATAGACCATCTACTGTAGTAGCCTTCATTTATAATAGCCTTCATCTACTGTAGTAGCCTTCATTTATAATAGACCATCTACTGTAGTAGCCTTCATTTATAATAGACCATCTACTGTAGTAGCCTTCATTTATAATAGACCATCTACTGTAGTAGCCTTCATTTATAATAGACCATCTGCTGTAGTAGCCTTCATTTATAATAGACCATCTACTGTAGTAGCCTTCATTTATAATAGACCATCTACTGTAGTAGCCTTCATCTACTGTAGTAGCCTTCATCTACTGTAGTAGCCTTCATCTACTGTAGTAGCCTTCATTTATAATAGCCTTCATCTACTGTAGTAGCCTTCATTTATAATAGCCTTCATCTACTGTAGTAGCCTTCATTTATAATAGCCCATCTACTGTAGTAGCCTTCATTTATAATAGCCTCATCTACTGTAGTAGCCTTCATTTATAATAGCCTTCATCTACTGTAGTAGCCTTCATTTATAATAGACCATCTACTGTAGTAGCCTTCATTTATAATAGACCATCTACTGTAGTAGCCTTCATTTATAGTAGCCCATCTACTGTAGTAGCCTTCATTTATAATAGCCTTCATCTACTGTAGTAGCCTTCATTTATAATAGCCTTCATTTATAATAGACCATCTACTGTAGTAGCCTTAATTTATAATAGACCATCTACTGTAGTAGCCTTCATTTATAATAGACCATCTACTGTAGTAGCCTTCATTTATAATAGACCATCTACTGTAGTAGCCTTCATTTATAATAGACCATCTACTGTAGTAGCCTTCATTTATAATAGACCATCTACTGTAGTAGCCTTCATCTACGTAGTAGCCTCATCTACTGTAGTAGCCATCATTTATAATAGCCTTCATCTACTGTAGTAGCCTTCATTTATAATAGACCATCTACTGTAGTAGCCTTCATTTATAATAGCCTTCATCTACTGTAGTAGCCTTCATTTATAATAGACCATCTACTGTAGTAGCCTTCATTTATAATAGACCATCTACTGTAGTAGCCTTCATTTATAATAGACCATCTACTGTAGTAGCCTTCATTTATAATAGACCATCTACTGTAGTAGCCTTCATTTATAATAGACCATCTACTGTAGTTGCCTTCATCTACTGTAGTAGCCTTCATCTACTGTAGTAGCCTTCATCTACTGTAGTAGCCTTCATTTATAATAGCCTTCATCTACTGTAGTAGCCTTCATTTATAATAGCCTTCATCTACTGTAGTAGCCTTCATTTATAATAGACCATCTACTGTAGTAGCCTTCATTTATAATAGACCATCTACTGTAGTAGCCTTCATTTATAATAGACCATCTGCTGTAGTAGCCTTCATTTATAATAGACCATCTACTGTAGTAGCCTTCATTTATAATAGACTCATCTACTGTAGTAGCCTTCATTTATAATAGCCTTCATCTACTGTAGTAGCCTTCATTTATAATAGACCATCTACTGTAGTAGCCTTCATTTATAATAGCCTTCATTTATAATCTACTGTAGTAGCCTTCATTTATAATAGACCATCTACTGTAGTAGCCTTCATTTATAATAGACCATCTACTGTAGTAGCCTTCATTTATAATAGACCATCTGCTGTAGTAGCCTTCATTTATAATAGACCATCTACTGTAGTAGCCTTCATTTATAATAGACCATCTACTGTAGTAGCCTTCATTTATAATAGACCATCTACTGTAGTAGCCTTCATCTACTGTAGTAGCCTTCATCTACTGTAGTAGCCTTCATACTACTGTAGTAGCCTTCATTTATAATAGCCTTCATCTACTGTAGTAGCCTTCATTTATAATAGCCTTCATCTACTGTAGTAGCCTTAATTTATAATAGACCATCTACTGTAGTAGCCTTCATTTATAATAGACCATCTACTGTAGTAGCCTTCATTTATAATAGACCATCTGCTGTAGTAGCCTTCATTTATAATAGACCATCTACTGTAGTAGCCTTCATTTATAATAGCCTTCATCTACTGTAGTAGCCTTCATTTATAATAGCCTTCATCTACTGTAGTAGCCTTCATTTATAATAGACCATCTACTGTAGTAGCCTTCATTTATAATAGCCTTCATTTATAATAGACCATCTACTGTAGCCTTCATTTATAATAGACCATCTACTGTAGTAGCCTTCATTTATAATAGACCATCTACTGTAGTAGCCTTCATTTATAATAGACCATCTACTGTAGTAGCCTTCATTTATAATAGACCATCTACTGTAGTAGCCTTCATTTATAATAGACCATCTACTGTAGTAGCCTTCATCTACTGTAGTAGCCTTCATCTACTGTAGTAGCCTTCATTTATAATAGCCTTCATCTACTGTAGTAGCCTTCATTTATAATAGCCTTCATTTATAATAGACCATCTACTGTAGCCTTCATTTATAATAGACCATCTACTGTAGTAGACTACATTTATAATAGACCATCTACTGTAGTAGCCTTCATTTATAATAGACCATCTACTGTAGTAGCCTTCATTTATAATAGACCATCTACTGTAGTAGCCTTCATTTATAATAGACCATCTACTGTAGTAGCCTTCATTTATAATAGACCATCTACTGTAGTAGCCTTCATTTATAATAGCCTTCATCTACTGTAGTAGCCTTCATTTATAATAGACCATCTACTGTAGTAGCCTTCATTTATAATAGCCTTCATCTACTGTAGTAGCCTTCATTTATAATAGCCTTCATCTACTGTAGTAGCCTTCATTTATAATAGACCATCTACTGTAGTAGCCTTCATTTATAATAGACCATCTACTGTAGTAGCCTTCATCTACTGTAGTAGCCTTCATCTACTGTAGTAGCCATCATTTATAATAGCCTTCATCTACTGTAGTAGCCTTCATTTATAATAGACCATCTACTGTAGTAGCCTTCATTTATAATAGCCTTCATCTACTGTAGTAGCCTTCATTTATAATAGACCATCTACTGTAGTAGCCTTCATTTATAATAGACCATCTACTGTAGTAGCCTTCATTTATAATAGACCATCTGTAGTAGCCTTCATTTATAATAGACCATCTACTGTAGTAGCTTCATTTACTTAGTAGACCATCTACTGTAGTACCTTCATTTATAATAGACATCTACTGTAGTAGCCTTCATCTACTGTAGTAGCCTTCATCTATATAGCAGACTCATCTACTGTAGTAGCCTTCATTTA
>NW_025547109.1:0-31405 GCF_905237065.1 Salmo salar | reverse complement strand
CCAAAAACATTCAAACTTTTACAGATGCACAATCGAGAGCATCCTGTCGGGCTGTAACACCGCCTGGTACAGCAACTGCTCCGCCCACAAACGTAAGGCTCTCCAGAGGGTAGTGAGGTCTGCACAACGCATCACCGGGGGCAAACTACCTGCTATCCAGGACACCTACACCACCCGATGTCACAGGAAGGCCAAAAAGATCATCAAGGACAACAACCACCCGAGCCACTGCCTGTTCACACCGCTATCATCCAGAAGGCGAGGTCAGTACAGGTGCATCAAAGCTGTGACTAAGAGACAGAAGCTGTTTTTCAGTCTCAAGGCCATCAGACTGTTAAACAGCCATCACTAACATTGAGTCGCTGCTACCAACATACTGACTCAATCTCTAGCCACTTTAATAATTAAAAATTGGATGTAATAAATGTATCACTAGTCACTTTAAACTATGCCACTTTATATAATGTTTACATACCCTACACTACTCATCTCATATGTATATACTGTACTCTATACCATCTACTGCATCTTGCCTATGCCGTTCGTCCATCGCTCATCAATATATATTTTTATGTACATATTCTTATTCATTCCTTTACACTAGTGTGTATAAGGTAGGTGTTGTGAAATTGTTAGATTACTTGTTAGATATTATTGCATGGTCGGAACTACAAGCACAAGCATTTCGCTACACTCACATTAACATCTGTTAACCATGTGTATGTGACAAATAAAATTTGATTTGAAAATGTTATTTTTTAAGCCATTTTGCCACAACTTTGGAAGTATGCTTGGGGTCAATGTCCATTTGGAAGACCCATTTGCGATCAAGCTTTAACTTCCTGACTGATGTCTTGAGATATTGCTTCAATATATCCACATAATTTTCCTCCCTCATGATGCCATCTATTTTGTGAAGTGCACCAGTCCCTCCTGCAGCAAAGCACCCCGCAACATGATGCTGCCACCCCGTGTTTCATGGTTGGGATGGTGTTCTTCGGCTTGCAAGCCTCCCCCCTTTTCCTCCGAACATAACGATGGTCATTATGGCCAAACAGTTCTATATTTGTTTCATCAGTCCAGGGGACATTTCTCCAAAAAGTACGATATTTTTCTCCATGTGCAGTTGCAAACCGTAGTCTGGCTTTTTTTATGGCGGTTTTGGAGCAGTGTCTTCTTCCTTGCTGAGCGGCCTTTCAGGTTATGTCGAAATAGGACTCGTTTTACTGTGGATATAGATACTTTTGTACCCGTTTCCTCCAGCATCTTCACAAGGTCCTTTGCTGTTGTTCTGGGATTGATTTGCACTTTTCGCACCAAAGTACGTTCATCTTAAATAGACAGAACGCGTCTCCTTCCTGAGCGGTATGACGGCTGCGTGGTCCCATGGTGTTTATACTTGTGTACTATTGTTTGTACATATGAACGTGGCACCTTCAGGCGTTTGGAAATTGCTCCCAAGGATGAACCAGACTTGTGGCGGTCTACAATTTTTTTTCTGAGGTCTTAGCTGTTTTCTTTTGATTTTCCCATGATGTCAAGCAAAGAGGCACTGAGTTTGAAGGTAGGCCTTGAAATACATCCACAGGTACACCTCCAATTGACTCAAATTGTGTCAATTAGCCTATCAGAAGCTCTAAAGCCATGACTGTAACGGGCGTCGTAAGGATTAGACCCAGGTGCAGCGGGAACGTGTATACTCATCTTCTTTATTAAATCAAAAGAAGGAAAAACCAAAGAAACACGTATACAAAACAACAAACGACACTAAACAGTCCTGTCAGGTGCACAGACACAAACAGGAGACAACTACCCACAAACCCCCATAGCATAAACACCCCTATACATAGGACCTTCAATCAGAGGCAACGAGGAACAGCTGCCTCCAATTGAAGGTCAATCCAATGAACTAAACATAGAAATAGATAGACTAGACTGAACATAGAAATACACTAACATAGAACATAGACCAACAAAAAAAAACGGAACACATAAAACAAACACCACTCTTACATAAGTACTTAGCCCAACAAACCCTGAACCACATAAAACAAACACCCCTGCCACATCCTGACCAAACTACAATAACAAATAACCCCTTTACTGGTCAGGACGTGACAATGACATCATTTTCTGGAATTTTGAAGCTGATTAAAGGCACAGTCAACTTTGTGTATGTAAACTTCTAACCCACTGGAATTGTGATACAGTGAGTTATAAGTGAAATAATCTGTCTGTAAACAATTGTTGGAAAAATTACTTGTGTCATACACAAAGTAGATGTCCTAACTGACTTGCCAAAACTATAGTTTGTTAATTAAAAAGACATTTTTGGTGTGTTTGAAAAATGAGTTTTAATGAATCCAACCTAAACTTCTGACTTCAACTGTATCTAGCTGTCCGATAACACCTTCTGATGGAATGGCTTGTCCTGCACTTTGTTAAAACCCAGTATGCATTGAGTGAATGTTGAAAAAGATATTGGTTTCTTTAAAAACATAGCAATGTGAATACGAAGAGGACTCAGACCACAAAATAGCTGAAGTGAACTGGCAAAAGAGTTCAAATGCAAGGGCTGAGTGAATACAAAGATTACTGAGTTCGTTTGCCTTTTTATCCCAGAGTTCACTTTAAAGAGGACTGAAATGGGTTCTTTTAAAGAGGTATAAGTGAAAGATATACAGATTGTACAAAACATTGCACCCCGTTTTGCCCTCAGAACAGCCTGCATTCGTCGGGGCATGGACTACAAGGTGTCAAAAGCGTTCCACAGGGATGCTGGCCCATGTTGACTCCAATGCTTCCCACAGTTGTGTCAAGTTGGCTGGATGTAATTTGGGTGGTGGACCATTCTTGATACACACGGAAAACTGTTGAGCATGAAAAACCCAGCAGCGTTGCAGTTCTTGACACACTCAAACCGGTGTGCCTGCTACCATAACCCGTTCAAAGGCACTTCCATCCATGTCTCAATGCTTAAAAATCCTTCTTTAAAACCTGTCTGGGCTAGGGGGCAGTATTTTCACGGCCGGATGAAAAACATACCCAATTTAAACAGGTTACTACTCTGGGCCAGAAACTAGAATATGCATATTATTAGATTATTAGATTTGAATAGAAAACACTCTGAAGTTTCTAAAACTGTTTGAATGGTGTCTGTGAGTATAACAGAACTCAAAAACCTGAGAAAAATACAACCAGGAAATGAAAAATCTGGTGCCTGTAGGTTTTTCAAGTCATTGCCAATCGAACACACAGTGACTAAGGATTCATTTTGCACTTCCTAAGGCTTCCACTAGATGTCAACAGTCTTTAGAAAGTTGTTTGTGGTGTCTATGATGAACAGAGACCGAATGAGAAGGCTGGGAAGTTGATGACCCAGGGAAGGATGTCAGTTCATTGGCGCGCATTCACGCGAGAGGTAGCTCTGTTCCAAAACGTTTTTCAAGACACTGGAATGGTCCGGTTGGAATATTACTAAATCTTCATGTTATAAAGGCCCTAAAGATTGATGCTATACAACGTTTGACATGTTTGAACGAACGTAAATAGATTTTTTTTTTTTTACTTTTCGTCGTGACATTTTCCTACATTTTGAGTAGCTTACTGAACGCGCGAAACAACATGGAGTTGTTTGGACATAAGTTATGAACTTTATTGAACAAAACAACATTTGTTGTGGACCTGGGATTCCTGGAAGTGCCTTCTGATGAAGATTATTAAAGGTAAGTGAATATTTCTAATGCTATTTATGCATTTAGATGACTCCAAAATGGCGGCTATCTGTATTGCGTAGTGTATTTTTCTGAGCACAGTACTCAGATTATTGCAAAGTGTGCTTTCCCAGTAACGTTATTTTGAAATCTGTCAATGCGGTTGCATTCAGGAGATGTTAATCTATAATTCTTTGAATAACAGTTTAATATTTTATCAACGTTTATGACGAGTATTTTTGTAAATTGTAGTGCTGATTCACCGAAAGTTTTGGGGGAAATACATTTTCTGAACGTCACGCGCCAATGTAAAATGCTGTTTTAGATATAAATATGAACTTGATAGAACAAAAAATGCATCTATTGTCTAAAATAATGTTCTAGGAGTGTCATCTGATGAAGATTGTCAAAGGTTAGTGCATAATTTTTGCTGGTTTTCTGCTTTTGGTGACGCCTGTCCTTGCATTGAAAATGGCTGTGTGTAATTTTTTGTCTATGTACTGTCCTAACATAATCTAACTTCATGCTTTCGCCGTAAAGCCTCTTGAAATCGGACAATGTGGTTGGATTAAGGAGATGTTTATCTTTCAAATTGTGTAAAATAGTTGATTGTTTGAGAAATTGAAATTATTAAATTTTTGCTGTTTTGAATTTCGCGCCATGCTATCTTGTTAACCTGTTAGGGCTAGGGGGCAGCATTGACACGGCTGGATAAAAAACATACCCGATTTAATCTGGTTACCACTCCTACTCAGTAACTAGAATATGCATATACTTATTACATATGGATAGAAAACACCCTAAATTTTCTAAAACTGTTTGAATGGTGTCTGTGAGTATAACAGAACTCAAATGGCAGGTCAAAACCTGAGAGATTCCTTTACAGGAAGTGGCCTGTCTGACCATTTCTGGAACTTCTTTGCCATCTCTATCATTTACTAAGGATCTCTGCTCTAACGTGACACTTCCCACGTCGTCCATAGGCTCTCATAGCCCGGGAAAAAGAGAATGTCGTCATTCCAGCCCCAGGCTGAAACACATTATCGCCTTTCTCAAGTGGCCCATCAAGAGACACTAGCTTATGCGCGTGACCCCGACCGCCCCGCCTTTGGGATTTTTTCCTCTGTTTGCCGAAAAGGAGATTCCCTGTCGGAATTTTATCGCTTTTCTCACGAGAAAAATGACGTAAAAATTGATTTTAAACAGCGGTTGACATGCTTCGACGCACGGCAATGGAATACTTTGAATTTTATTGTCGGGAATTGCGCCAAGCGCGCGACACTTCTTTACTATTTCGGATAGTGTCTGGAACGCATCGAACAAAACGCCGCTATTCGGATATAACGATGGATTATTTTGGACCAAACCAACATTTGTTATTGAAGTAGACGTCCTGGGTGTGCATTCTGACGAAGACAACAAAAGGTAATGACATTTTTATAATAGTAAATATGATTATGGTGAGTGCTAAACTTGCCGGGTGTCTAAATAGCGAGCCCGTGATGCCTGGGCTATATACTTAGAATATTGCAAAATGTGCTTTCACCAAAAAGCTATTTTAAAATTGGACATATCGAGTGCATAGAGGAGGTCTGTATCTATAATTCTTAAAATAATTGTTATGCTTTTTGTGAACGTTTATCGTGAGTAATTTAGTAAAATGTTAGCGAATTCCCCGTAAGTTTGCGGGGGTATGCTAGTTCTGAACGTCACATGCTAATGTAAAAAGCTGGTTTTTGATATAAATATGAACTTGATTGAACAAAACATGCATGTATTGTATAACATAATGTCCTAGGGTTGTCATCTGATGAAGATCATCAAAGGTGAGTGCTGCATTTAGCTGTCTTCTGGGTTTTGGTGACATTATATGCTGGCTTGAAAAATGGGTGTCTGATTATTTCTGGCTTGGTACTCTGCTGACATAATCTAATGTTTTGCTTTCGTTGTAAAGCCTTTTTGAAATCGGACAGTGTGGTTAGATTAACGAGAGTCTTATCTTTAAATGGCTGTAAAATAGTCATATGTTTGAGAAATTGAAGTAATAGGATTTTGAAGATTTTGAAAATCGCGCCACAGGCTGGCAGTGGATGTTACGTAGGTGGGACGAATTCGTCCCGCCGGTCCCATAGAGGTTAAGCAATCCCATTACCAGGATGAGAATGGGAAGGGGTCCCATAGAGGTTAACCTGTCTCCTCCCCTTCATCTAAACTGATTGAAGTGGATTTAACAAATTACATCAATAAGGGATCATAGCTTCCACCTGGATTCCCTTGGTCAGTCTACGTCATTGAAAGAGCAGGTGTTCCTAATGTTGTAACGGCTGTCATCTGGAATAGAGGACCAAAACGCAGCAGGAATGTGGATGCTCATCTTGTTATTTATTTTAACCTCTTACATCTAGACGTTCCGCTAGCGGAACACCTGCTCCAATATCCAATGATGGGCGTGGCGCGAAATACAAACTCCTCGAAAATCCGAAAACTTCCATTTTTCAAACATATGACTATTTTACACCATTTTAACCTGTTATGGCTAGGGGGCAGTATTTTCACGGCCGGATAAAAAAACGTACCCGATTTAATCTGATTATTACTCCTGCCCAGAAACTAGAATATGCATATAATTATTAGCTTTGGATAGAAAACACTCCAAAGTTTCTAAAACTGTTTGAATGGTGTCTGTGAGTATAACAGAACTCATTTGGCAGGCCAAAACCTGAGAAGATTCCTTACAGGAAGTGCCCTGTCTGACCATTTCTTGCCCTTCTTGATTATCTCTATCCAATACAGGGGATCTCTGCTGTTACGTGACACTTCCTACGGCTCCCATGGGCTCTCAGAAGGCGGCAAAAAGCTGAATCGTGGCTTTGCAGGCTCTGGCTGAAAAAAAGTAGCGCGTTTGGATAGTGGCCGGTCACAGAACTATGAAACTCAGGCTCGTGCACAAGGGGATCCCATGCTTTTATTTTCTCTCTCTTTGTACATATACACGCTTTCCCGCTCGGAATATTATCGCTTTTTTATGAGAAAAATGGCATAAAAATTGATTTTAACCTCTTGGCGTTCCCCTAGGATAGGGGGCGCTAAAGCGATTTTTGAAAGAAATTCGTGCCCATTTTAAACGGCCTCCTACTCAAACTCAGAAGCTAGGATATGCATATACTTGTGGATAGAAAACACCCTACAGTTTCTAAAACTGTTTGAATGGTGTCTGTGAGTATAACAGAACTCATATGGCAGTCAAAACCACAAGACAGTGTGGTTAGATAAAGGAGAGTCTTGTCTTTAAAATGCTGTAAAATAGTCATATGTTTGAAAAATTGAAGTTTTTGTATTTTTGAGGAATTTGTAATTCGCGCCACGCCTATCATTGGATATTGGAGCAGGTGTTCCGCTAGCGGAACGTCTAGATGTAAGAGGTTAAAGACAAGACTCTCCTTTATCTAACCACACTGTCCGATTTCAAAAAGGCTTTACAGCGAAAGCAAAACATTAGATTATGTCAGCAGAGTACTCAGCCAGAAATAATCAGACACCCATTTTTCAAGCTAGCATATAATGTCACAAAAAACAAAACCACAGCTACATGCAGCACTAACCTTTGATGATCTTCATCAGATGACACTCCTAGGACATTATGTTATACAATACATGCATGTTTTGTTCAATCAAGTTCATATTTATATCAAAAACCAGCTTTTTACATTAGCATGTGACGTTCAGAACTAGCATTCCCACCAAACACTTCCGGTGAATTTACTAAATTACTCACGATAAACGTTCACAAAAAACATAACAATTATTTAAAGAATTATAGATACAGAACTTCTTTATGCAATTGCGGTGTCCGATTTTAAAATAGCTTTTCGGTGAAAGCACATTTTGCAATATTCTGAGTAGATAGCCCGGCCATCATGGCTAGCTATTTTGACACCCACCAAGTACTCACCAAACTCAGATTTACTATAAGAAAAATTGGATTACCTTTCCTGTTCTTCGTCAGAATGCACTCCCAGGACTTCTACTTCATCACCCAATGTTTTGGTTCCAAATAATCCATAGTTATATCCAAATAGCGGCGTTTTGTTGTGCGTTCAAGACACTATCAGAAGGGTAACGAAGGGGTGACGCGCCCAGCGCGTATCGTGACAAAATGTCAAAATATTCCATTACCGTACTTCGAAGAATGTCAAACGCTGTTTAAAATCAATTTTTATGCGATTTTTCTCGTAAAAAGCGATAATATTTCGACCGGGAGTCGTTGTTTTCGTTCAAAGACTGAAAATGTAAACATGGAGTCGTCTCGTGCACGCGCGCCCCAGCCTCATTGTTCTCAGATCGACCACTTACCAAATGCGCTACTGTTTTTCAGCCAGAGACAGCAGAGTCATCATTCAACGTTCTGGCGCCTTCTGAGAGCCTATGGGAGCATTAGAAAATTTCACGTTACAGCAGAGATCCCCTGTTTTGGATAGAGATGGCAAAGAAGGCCAAGAAATGGTCAGACAGGGTACTTCCTGTACAGAATCTTCTCAGGTTTTCTAGTTTCTGGGCAGGAGTAATAATCCGGCCGTGAAAATACTGCCCCCTATCCATAACAAGTTAAATAAAGAGAACACCAAAATAACAAAACGAACAACAAAACAGTCTTGTCAAGCTCACACAGGCAAAACAAGAAACAATCTCCCACAACACCAAACCAAACAATTACCCATATATAGGACTCTCAATCAGAGGCAACGAGAAAGCACCTGCCTCCAGTTGAGAGTCCAACCCCCCATCAACCTAAACATAGAAATACAACAAACCAGAAAGAACATAGAAATACAAAACATAGAACATAGACCAAAACCCAGAAATAATAAATCAAACACCCTACTACATACACCACCACCCCGAAACACATAAACAAAATACCCTCTGCCACGTCCTGACCAAACTACAATAGCAAATACTCCCTAAACTGGTCAGGAAGTGACAAATGTTTTGTATACTCAGTGTACATCTCACCCTCTCACCATCCCCTGATGCTGACACAGGATACACCATCTACAGTTGGGTTAGGGCACCGACACACTGGAATTTGGAAAATGTTTTTTAACCTGTTAGGGCTAGGGGGCAGTATTGACACGGCTGGATAAAAAACGTACCCGATTTAATCTGGTTACTACTCCTGCCCAGTAACTAGAATATGCATATAATTATTGGCTTTGGATAGAAAACACCCTAAAGTTTCTAAAACTGTTTGAATGGTGTCTGTGAGTATAACAGAACTCCTATGGCAGGCCAAAACCTGAGAAGATTTCAAGCAGGAAGTGGCCTGTCTGAGAAGTAGTGTTTCATCTTGGCTCTTTTTATTGAAGACTCAGGATCTGTGCAATAACGTGACACTTCCTACGTCTTCCATAGGGTCTCAGAGCCCGGGAAAAAGTTGAACGATATCGAGGCAGGCTCTGGCTGAAACACTTTATCGCTTTTGGCAAGTGGCCACTCTGAGTACTATGGGCTTAGGCGCGCGCCCGCTTCGACCGAATGCTTTCTTTTCCTTTGTCTGTTTATCTAAACACAGATTCCCGGTCGGAATATTATCGCTTTTTTATGAGAAAAATGGCATAAAAATTGATTTTAAACAGCGGTTGACATGCTTCGAAGTACGGTAATGGAATATTTAGAATTCTTTTGTCACGAATTGCGCCATGCTCGTCACCCTTATTTACCCTTTAGGATAGTGTCTAGAACGCACGAACAAAACGCCGCTGTTTGGATATAACGATGGATTATTTTGAACCAAACCAACATTTGTTATTGAAGTAGAAGTCCTGGGAGTGCATTCTGACGAAGACAACAAAGGTAATAACATTTTTCTTATAGTAAATCTGACTTTGATGAGTGCTAAACCTGCTGGGTGTCTAAATAGCTAGCCCTGTGATGCCGGGCTATCTACTGAGAATATTGCAAAATGTGCTTTCACCGAAAAGCTATTTTAAAATCGGACATATCGAGTGCATAGAGGAGTTCTGTATCTATAATTCTTAAAATAATTGTTATGCTTTTTGTGAACGTTTATCGTGAGTAATTTAGTAAATTCACCGGCAGTGTTCGGTGGGAATGCTAGTCACATGCTAGTCACATGCTAATGTAAAAAGCTGGTTTTTGATATAAATGTGAACTTGATTGAACAAAACATGCATGTATTGTATAACATAATGTCCTAGGGTTGTCATCTGATGAAGATCATCAAAGGTTAGTGCTGCATTTAGCTGTGGTTTTGGTTTTTGTGACATTATATGCTAGCTTGAAAAATGGGTGTCTGATTATTTCTGGCTCGGTACTCTGCTGACATAATCTAATGTTTTGCTTTCATTGTAAAGCCTTTTTGAAATCGGACAGTGTGGTTAGATTAACGAGAGTCTTGTCTTTAAAATGGTGTAAAATAGTCATATTTTTTTAAAATTGAAGTAATATCATATCTAAGGTATTTGAATAACGCGCCACAGGATTCAACTGGCTGTTGAGTAGGTGGGACGCGTCCCACCTAGCCCATAGAGGTTAAAAAAAGAAATTTAAAAAGACAAAAATCACCAGGAATTCACCAAAACATGAATTTCATTTAGGAAATCTGTTCACCAACTATTCTCCCAAAATAAAAAAAAGAGACATACGTGATCGTGTCTCAATGTTATCAAGGTATGAAACTATTGTTATTTTCATATACAATCTCTTTTTTGGGCTCATTTATGGTCAATTTGCAGTGTACAAATGATTATAACTACTGTATGTTCCGGCTCCCCGACCATCCACTCCGACAAAAATCACCTACCGCTGTCATATGATTTAAGTTATTAATCAATCTCTATCTCTCTCTCTCTCTCTTGGGTCGGACTACCACATTTGGGGCCCCGGGCACCTAGCTCCAGGGGGAACCCCAACCACCCCCAAAAAGGGAAGCAGATTATTTTAGTAAAACAACTAACTTCCTGCATTTGAACACATTTTGCCACGGGGCAGAGTTATTTGTTTCCTTCAGTTGTATGATGTTATTCTACTCATTTTGTTTTGAGGCTGTGAGAATTTAGCAGTTTTAAAGCTAATTTCCTGCAATTGTGCACATTTTGCCATGGGGCAGAGAGAAATGTGCTGTTTTATTGTTAATCTCATGCTATTCTTCACATGTTGTGATAAGGCTGAGAGAAGAATTTAGCTAACTTCCTGCATTTTAACACATTTTGCTATGGGAAGAGATACTTTTTTTGCAGTTTTATGATGCTATTTTACACATTTTGTTATGAGGCTGAGAGAATTCTGCAATTTTAAAGCTTAATTCCTGCTCTTTTACACTTTTTGCCATGTGGCTGAGAGAAAAATGTGATGTTTTAAAGCCAATTTCCTGCAATTCTACACATTTTGCCATTGCTTATGACGTGTTCATATGCATTCTCTCTCCACATAGAGATCCTCCCTGTATCTCTGACAAGTGAGAGGGTATTAAACTTCTTCCAGGGTATACCCCTTAACTGCAGGAGCCGCATTGTCTCCTGATCCCTACCTGCTTTCAATGAATTTTACACAAGTCCCATTAGTTCACTCACACCATTACAATTTTACCATTAAAGGTAATGTAGGTTAAGCAACTAATGTAGGTTCATAGCCTCATGTGGGACAATACAGTTGCATTGTATTTCTAACTCTCACACAGACAAGTGTAACCGATGTGAAATGGCTAGCTAGTTAGCGGGGTGCGCGCTAACAGCGTTTCAATCGGTGACGTCACTCGCTCTGAGACCTTGAAGTAGTTGTTCCCCTTGCTCTGCAAGGGCCGCGGCTTTTGTGGAGCGATGGGTAACGATGCTTCGAGGGTGGCTGTTGTTGATGTGTGCAGAGGGTCCCTGGTTCGAGGTAATGCGGAGGAGGGGGGACGGACGCTAAAGCCCACACTGATAATTTAGTGACATGTCAGATGTCAACACACACAGACGCCATGATTCAGAATGATAATCTCTCAGACTAGAGGTTCTCTTGCATTCCAGAAGATGCAAGTGACATTGTCTATCATCACAGAGTACAGCCAGGACTGATATACTATGTCAGGGATGGGCAACTTTGTAGGCTTAAGCCACAATTATTATATATATTTTTACCAGTCTTACGGTTGAGAGTTCAAATAGCAGTTTTTCCCCTCCCAATGGCAAAATGAGTAGAATTGCAAGAATACAAAATACCCAAGAAAATGTATTCGCTTAGGGTTCCCAAAAGGCTAGGGCCGGCTCTGACTGCCTCTGTGGGTATGTACGTGGGTATGCAGACCCTCAAGCCCTCATGATGACTTCACATTTTTTATGGCCCCCACCCTCATCAAAGTCACTACTATGGTAGAGCACTGTGAAATCAGCACATACTTCTCACTCACCTGCACCATGCATGTGTCCCGTGTTGTAGCCACTGTATCCATAAAAACAGGTGAAGCAGTTCCTGCGCTGGTAGCGGTATCTGCCAAGCCTGTTATTAGCTCCCCAACTAGGGCTTAACTGACTCCAAAAGCCCACTAGAACCACCATAAACCAACCTATGGAAGCCATGGTCTAAACAGCACTGAAAGTAAGAGAGAAGTATCTACAAAGAACTAAGATAACTACGATGTGTAGAGAGATAGAGCTTGTACCATGCTGTCAATAGCATCTTTTCCAAAGGAGGTATGATCACCGCACCAGTTGAGTCATTTTCTTTGGTATTTCAGGCAGCATTCCCCCCCCTTTTCTCTTTCTCTCTCCCTCTAACTCTCTCTCTCAGCTTTGACAAACATGTTTTATGTGATTCTCTTTTGCTTGGGAGCTCCTCCCTCTCTCCCTCTCTCCGAAGACAGGTCCACCCTCCTGCTCCTTTTTTCCTCCCTCCTTCTTCCCTCCTCCCTGCCCTCTCAGGTACAGTGACAGAGACACAGTTGTACAGAGGAACTCTAACAACTGGACCGCACAGCAACATTCACTGAGATGACATCACACCAGAAAAGCCAAGCACTGTCACACCTTTCCCTCTTTCCTGTAACTCCTAATGCCATAGAGAAACGTATTGTAAATCCCACTGATTTCATGGCAACAAAAATTGGAGAGCTTGAGTAGGCCTGCAGCTACTCTACATGTAACTGGGATTTCGACAGCTAGCTGGCTCGTCATGAAAATGCAATAAAAGATGGAGGAAAATATGGAAATATTACAGCAGAGGTCAACATATTATCTTCACCAAAAGGGATCACCATGGAGACATTAACCTGCCAATAAAGTATAGAGGGAGGGGGGTGGGGGGGAGTAGGAGGGAGATAGAAAGAAACTGCTATTTTGGTTTTACAGCTTGTCCAGCAAGCAGAATTGAGGACATGTGAATGGAAGTGATTACTGAAGAGAGAGCAGAAAGGAAGTCAACAGTAACAGCATGCCCACCTCATCTCACATCCCATTGGGGATAAGACAAAAAAACATTATCACACGGTTACTTTTAAATTCTCAAACATTCGGCCTGGGGCTTTGTTTATCCCCGTTCACAACCATCCCCACACAAATAACAAAATAAGGTAATAATATTTCCAGAGTGATGAACGACACAGTCCAAAAAAGTTCCCAAGATGTTGAATTAAACCACAATAAAAGTCTCTCTCCCTATCCTTGGCCACCTGCTGCCTTATATATCACAACTTTATCCAAAGTATTACACAGAGCTCACCAGACAGAGTTCAACCCCCCTAGAGTGAATTGAAGTGACATAACAAAAGAATCCCCATAAAAATCCTCAGTTTAAGCTAGAGATATCAGGTTATGCATTGGATGTGTCTCAATCCACCGCATCTGCCAGTGTTATGGAAAGGGAGACTCTCATGAACACCATGGTGTTCTCTGTTTTGCTCTACGACCATCTGAAGTCGGTACCGTCGACGTGCCAACATCTGTCTGTAGCGTCTGAACCGTTTGGGCTAAAGCTAATGTGACCCCACTGTGGAAAGGGGAGATTCAATCAAACCGGGAACTGGACAAAACCTCCAGGCAACCATTTCGTGACGTCCCAGGATGCCCTAACGACTCGTTATTGTTTGCAGGTAACTATTGCAGATTATATGTTTAAAACTAGGGCCTACAGATTCATTCAGGTCTTTTTTTATCTGTGTGTGTGTGTGTGTGTGTGTGTGTGTGTGTGTGTGTGTGTGTGTGTGTGTGTGTGTGTGTGTGTGTGTGTGTGTGTGTGTGCGTGCGTGCGTGCGTGCGTGCGTGTGTGTGTGTGTGTGCGTGCATGACTGTGCATGTGTTCATTTCAATGTGTGCTTGTAAGTGTCTCTATGTATGAGTATTCCTGTATGATGTGCATGAGTTCGTTTGTGTCATAATTGGCAGTGAGTGGTGGTATGTGCATCAAATTGAGGGAAGTAGTACATAAAAACATTGATTATTACACTTACAGTTCAACATTTACTGGCAAGTTATTACATTTACCAGGTTTATTACATAAAAAATTTAAAAGTTATTACAAATAGAAAAAGTATTACATTTTCCAGTGTTATTACATGTACCGTTGTTGCAGGCCTTTAAAGGAGAACGAGAGAAAGAGAGCAGAACAGAGGGAGGATTTGGGGGAGTAATATGCGAAGAGACAGAGCTAAGGGAATCAACGCCTCGCTTCTGTCACCAGGACTGTCAGGAATACAAGGAGAGAAAGGTGACTTGTTGGACATAGTCTAGCGTCCATCCATGCTACTAGCATACTGATGGACTGCGCATCAATGGTACTGATACAAGGGCTCCAGGCTAGAAAAGGCATGATTACTTACTGCTAATGGACCTGTAATGCCTTCCCAGTGTATTAAAGTCTTCAGAGTAACCCTTACATTGCACTCTGTGAGAGAGCACCGACTGTTCATTAATGGGCCATCTGAAGAGCCCATATTGCGACTGTTGGTTGCTTAGTTTCAGTCTCCCATGTAGTAAAAGTAGCAACAGGGGAAACCAAGAGCCACAGAAGGGAGCTATCCAAGAGACACAGAAGGGAGCTTCCAAAGCACTAACCACTGGAACATTCTCATAAGAACACACACAAAGAACACATCTATTACAAGACACTCATCTGACCAAAAAACTATAGTAGCTACCCCTAAAGGACATTACGTTTGTCAAGGACAAGACACTACACTACCTACACTACACTAACTCAACACGGACACTTCCTGACATAAATCAAGACGTCAATGCCATTTTGGACATGAAAGGAATTGTGGGAATTGCGAGGGCTGTTTTTTGATGTAATCAATCATCGACTGCTGTGCTTGGATGGGAGCAGCGAGAGAAGGGCCAACTTCAGCTGAGTGAGGGAAATTATAGGTAATAGCGTGCTCAAGTGATGTGCCAGGCAAGCTATATGTGAGCTCATCTATAGAATAACAAATCCCGAAGTACACGGCTGCATGTACAGTAGGAGACTTATAGAAGAACATTGGAACTAAACTGCAATTTTACAGGCTGTTCATTACCGGGAAATGACTAGCTTTTAGGATGTGGACTATGTCCCAGATAGCAGACAAATCTGGGTCAGTCAAGGCAATTAACAGAAAGTTAATTGTGGTCCGAGTGCGGCCAAGTGGGATTGAAAAGTTCATACATTTGTTGAAGATGGCAGTTTTCAGGAGTGTGTTTGATTTGAAAAGAAGTGTGGATGAAGGCAGTTGACATTTTCAACCTCATAAGGATCCGCCCCTTTTTTGAATTTTCACCTAAAATGACATACCCAAATCTAACTGCCTGTAGCTCAGGCATTGAAGAAAGGATATGCAAATTGTTGATACCATTTGAAAGGAAACACTTTGAAGTTTGTGGAAATGTGAAATGAATGTAGGAGAATATAACACATTCGATCTGGTAAAAGAAAATACAAAGAAAAAACAACAACATTTTTTTGTATTTTTTTTTGTACCATCGTCTTTGAAATGCAAGAGAAAGGCCAAAATGTATTATTCAGCCCGTTGCAATTTAGATTTTGGCCACTAGATGGCAGCAGTGTATGTGGAAAGTTTTAGACTGATCCAATGAACCATTGCATTTCTGTTCAAAATGTTGTATCAAGACTGCCTGAATATGCCTAATTGGTTTATTAATAACTTTTCAAGTTCATAACTGTGCACTCTCCTCAAACAATAACATGGTATTCTTTCACTGAAATAGCAACGTAAATTGGACAGTGCAGTTAGAGTAACAAGAATTTAAGCTTTCTGCCAATATCAGATATGTATATGTTCTGGGAAATGTTCTTGTTACTTACAACATCATCACATTAGCCTACGTTAGCTCAACTGTCCCATGGGGGACCCACGGATCCCAAAGAAGAAAATCAACACTCCATGAGCCACTTCCCTGAATGCATACGCTTCCTTCGACGCACATCTCTTAATAGGACATACACTCGAACACAAGCCTCAAGCGTTGCTGTGCTGATGATGCTGCGGATATAGCAGGTAGGCAGTATTCCCCACAGTGGTGTCTCACATCCTGAGGCTGTTCTAATATGGATACCGTAACGCAAATGCTTGGCTGGTGTACCCGTGCCATAAGTCTATGATACAAACCAGGTACTCTGCGACATTTTAGACAGAGATCAACAGCCAGTCGGACCTGATTATTAAGAGATTTGGGCTGTTCACTTCATACTGGTTCGTACCTTCCTTAAAATGCACCGCCATTGATTAGGCTTGAGAGCATTGAGAATTTGATATTGGCTTTGACTCAAGGATCCTCTGTCATTTCCATGGTATTGTCCTATCTTTTATAGGTGCTGTACTCAAGCCACCAGGTCTGGACTTAACCCGTGTGTAGTCTTAACATTCTGTATACTCCCCTTGTCCTAAGGTTAAAAAATGACCCGCCTTCACTAAACCCTTAAAATAAAGCATCTTCATTGAATTTTAAACCCCAAATCTATTTTGCATGAAGAAACAACCTGTCATTCATCACACATTTTGTGAATATCTGGGTTTTCCCTCTTCACAATGCAGAAAGACTGCATTTAATCAGTGGACACCACTCGTTTTTATTACAACACACCTGTCACAATTGTTTTCTTTAGCAAAGTAGAGGTTTATTTGTATTATTATTATTGCTAAAGGTACTGCATAGGTGTAATTTTTTTAGCAAGAGATAGCACTTGTATAGCCTTAGAAAGTAGCAGAAATGTGCAGAAAGTAGTTTTGAATGCATTTTATTGAAGGGAAACTTTTTTGGCAGCATAGTGATATATTCTTATATACCGTACAATGAGGAATTCAACTACAAAATACTAGTCCTCTCCCATTTTTTTAACCATTGCCCCCACCCACAAGGTGTATAAACAACATCAATAAATAAGAATAAAATAAGATAATAGATTCAAAACAAAAACGTGAAGAACATAAATCAATCAACTCTAATTGGCTGGTGTGATGAACATGTAGAATGTTGAGGCGATGTCCTGGACATGGGCAACTGCATGTCTTGTGGGCCCTGGGGTCATCCTTATGACATTTTGTGCTGCCATCCTGCCCTGGTTGTCATATGGTGACAAGGACCATGTTATTTTGCTGTTCTTTGACAAAAATGTCTCTCTTTCAGCTTGGGGATTTATTCTTCATCTGAAGATGATGCATCGTGCTCTGGGTTGTATTCTTCCCCATCTCCTTCTTCAGATACCTCCTCCTCTTCTAAATCATTGTTCTCCTGTTCCTCCTGGACATCTGAAAAAATCTGATCTATGACGTGTTGGGCAGTGAAACGTGCACTCAAGGCTTCAGCAAAGAGAGAACTCAGGGGACTGTCATCTGCATCACCTTTATTGCCTCTGACTGCATTCCCCATTAGGTAACAATGCTTTCAAGAAATTTTTATTTTGTCGGAAATTTTGTTTATTTTGTCTGTGAACTTGAGTCATGTGTGGGGTCGTGGGGGAGATGCTGCACATGCACAAGAAAGTTTTAGTTTTGTCTCAGTTCAATCAGTAGCACATAATCTCAATTTCTCATTGTGTGTGTGTGTGTGTGTCTTCGTGGTTTTTGTGATGTGTAAATGATTTTATAACTGCCGGGTCAAAAATGACCCTAAGATAATCTTTGTACCCTGGTGGTGTACAGCTTTCATGGAAATATTAACAAATGCGATGTTTCACATTTTCTAATGTTGGGGTCACTCTTTGAAAAGTCATCCAATTTCAAGTTGAAAAATGATCATTTAGGGTTTTTTCTGTCTGTTAAACGTAGTGGCGGGTCATTTTGACCCTTCAGACAACACACGGGTTAAATAGGACACACACACACACACACACACACACATGCAAACACACACACACGATCATTGTAACACCAGTACATCTCTACTATGGCTATAGGCTCAGTATAAATTGTTCCCCACAGTGATCCCCCACAAATGATTAATTCCTTGCCGTGTGTGTGCTTGCTTGCGCATGTGTGTGTGTATACATGAGTACATGTGTGCATTACTCTCTCACATACACCTACATACAAACCCAAACCCACACACAAACACTCCTGCTTCCTGTAATAGAGCACGGCACATGGACACAGCTCCTGAAGGCTTCTTTTGATTAATGAGGCTAAGGAAAGAAAACTTTGCAGTTCTTTGAACCCCAAAAAGCCAAGAGTTAATGTAAACCAGACAGGACATTCTTAATTTTAATGGCTTACAGCTTTCCAAACCTTTGCCTTTTTTAGATGGGTGTTGGGATTCCTACTGTTGGGATTCCTATTTTTCCTACTGTAATAGAGCAATATTTTTGGTGTCAGATTGTTCTGACAATTCCCACAAAAACTTAATTGGGAGGAAGAATGTTTAACATGCTTTTTACGTTTGTATCACAAAACATTTTTGAGAAGATCTTGATGAAAGTGGCTATTTTAGGCCCTTTTTAAACCTATATGGACTATAGCAGTGGTTCCCAACCTTTTTTGGTTACTGTACCACCAACTGAATTTTGCTCTGCCCGGAGTATGCCTGAAGTACCCCCTCATGTGCATTTTACCAGTAACCCTATGGACTCATGCGTCTTTTCAAGTACCCCCATGGGGTCGTAGTACACTTGGTTGGGAACCGCTGGTCTATATGTTCATTGTCTACATGTACATGACTCCTGTAAAACCCTATAATCCGTGAACCGTACATGGTACATAGAAGATCTTGTTTTCATTATACCCCTTATAGTGCACTCTAAAATATGGAGTATGTCTACATTAATTTATTAAACATGAACCACATCCTGATTTAGCTTACTTTTAAACATTGTTTGGAACAATTTACTCTTAATTTAAAACACATAACATTTCAAGAGTGGGCTCTCTGGTAAATTACATTGTAGGTAATTAACCGATCACATCCCTAATGTAGGATTACATATTCAGCAAAACACCAGCAGAGGGAGTTCCCTTTGAATCCATTTTCACATTCACAGTATTGGTTGTGCTTATAAAATGTATCATAACTTTAAAAGCAGCAGAGAGCCCACTCTGGAAAGTGGATGTACTTGTTGTTTAAAATAATATGTCACAAAATTAACAAAATTAAAAATTGGTTATTTTTAGACATTAACATTAATAGTATTAATGTTTAATAAATTCGTATATAAAATTGTATTACGGAATGTATAAATACTCCATATTTTAGAGCACACTATTGGGATTATAATGACACCAAGGTGTTGTCTATAACATGTACGGTTCACAGATCATAGGGTCTTAAAGGAGGCATGTACAGTACCAGTCAAACGTTTGGACAAACCCACTCATTCAAGGATTTTTCTTTATTTTTACTACTTTCTACATTGTGGAATAATAGTGAAGACATCAAAACTATGAAATAACACATATGGAATCATGTAGTAACAGAAAATGTGTTAAACAAATCAAAATATATTTTACATTTGAGATTCTTCAAAGTAGCCACCCTTTGCCTTGATGACAGCTTTGCACACTCTTGGCATTCTCTCAACCAGCTTCATGAGGTAGTCACCTGAAATGTATTTCAATTAACAGGTGTGCCTTGCTAAAAGTCAATTTGTGGAATTTCTTTCCTTCTTAATGCGTGAACCAATCAGTTGTGTTGTGACAAGGTGGGGGGATATACAGAAGATAGCACTATTTGGTAAAAGACCAAGTCCATATTATGGCAAGAACAGCTCAAATAAGCAAAGAGAAACGACAGTCCATCATTACTTTACGACATGAGGGTCAGTCAATCCGGAACATTTCTAAAATTTTGAACGTTTCTTCAAGTGCAGTTGCTAAAACCATCAAGCACCATCAAACTGCTCTTAAATACAAATAAAACTAAATGCATGATCTTCAACCGATCGCTGCCCGCACCTGCCCACCCATCTAGCATCACTACTCTGGACGGTTCTGACTTAGAATATGTGGACAACTACAAATACCTAGGTGTCTGGTTAGACTGTAAACTCTCCTTACAGACTCACATTAAGCATCTCCAATCCAAAATTAAATATGTAATCGGTTTCCTATTTCGCAACAAAGCATCCTTCACTCATGCTGCCAAACAACAACTTCGGCGATGTAATTTACAAAATAGCCTCCAACACTCTACACAGCAAATTGGATGCAGTCTATCACAGTGCCATCCGTTTTGTCACCAAAGCCCCATATACCACCCACCACTGCGACCTGTATGCTCTCGTTGGCTGGCTCTCGCTTCATATTCGTCGCCAAACCCACTGGCTCCAGGTCATCTATAAGTCTTTGCTAGGTAAAGCCCCGCCTTACCTCAGCTCACTGGTCACCATAGCAGCACCCACCCGTAGCATGCGCTCCAGCAGGTATATTTCACTGGTCACCCCCAAAGCCAACACTTACTTTGGCCGCCTTTCCTTCCAGTTCTCTGCTGCCAATGACTGGAACGAATTGCAAAAATCACTGAAGCTGGAGACCCATATCTCGCTTTTTGCTCCTTTGCACCCCAGTATCTCTACTTGCACATTCATATTTTGCACATCTATCACTCCAGTGTTTAATTGCTAAATTGCAATTATTTCGCCACTATGGCCTATTTATTGCCTACCTCCCTTATCTTACCTCATTTGCACACACTGTATGTAGACTTTTTCTCTGTTGTGTTATTGACTGTATGTTTGCTTATTCCATGTGTAACTCTGTGTTGTTGTTTGTGTCGCACTGCTTTGCTTTATCTTGGCCAGGTCGCAGTTGTAAATGAGGACTTGTTCTCAACTAGCCTACCTGGTTAAATAAAGGTGAAATAATAAATCAATAATAAAAAACTGCCTCTCATGAGGACCGCCATAGGAAAGGAAGACCCAGAGTTACCTCTATTGCAGAGGATAAGTTCATTAGAGTTACTAGCCTCAGAAATTGCAGCCCAAATAAATGCTTCACAGAGTTCAAGTAACAGACACATCTCAACATCAACTCTTCAGAGGAGACCGCGTGAATTAGACGTTCATGGTTGAATTGCTGCAAAGAAACCAATACTAAAGGACACCAATAATAAGAAGAGACTTGCTTGGGCCAAAAAACACAAACGATGAACATTAGACCGGTGAAAATGTGTCCTTTGGTCTGATGAGTCCAAATTTGAGATTTTTGGTTCCAACCACCATGTCTTTGTGAGATGCAGAACAGATGATCTCAGCATGTGTGATTCCCACCGTGAAGTATGGAGGAGGAGGTGTGGGGATGCTTTGCTGGTGACACTGTCTGTGATTTATGTAGAATTCAAGGCACACTTTACCAGCATGGCTACCACAACATTCTGCAGTGATATGCCATCCCATCTGGTTTGCGCTTAGTGGGACTATCATTTGTTTTTCAACAGAACAATGACCCAACACACCTCCAGGCTGTGTAAAGGCTATTTGACCAAGAAGGAGAGTGATGGAGTGCTGCATCAGATGACCTGGCCTCCACAATCACCCGGCCTCAACCCAATTGAGATGGTTTGGGATGAGTTGGACCGCAGAGTGAATGAAAAGCAGCCAACAAGTGCTCAGCATATGTGGGAACTCCTTCAAGACTGTTGGAAAAGCATTCCAGGTGAAGCTGGTTGAGAGAATGCCAAGAGTGTGCAAAGCTGTCATCAAAGCAAAGGGTGGCTACATTGAAGAATTTAAAATAGAAAGATAAGACTCTCAGGAACACGTACATACTGTTTTTCTACACTATGCCCACAAGCCTTTAGTGTCACGTCTGCTCCCGCTCTTCCTCCCCCTGGCGCTGAAGGGTTCCAGGATCCCCCGCATTACACATACGCACACCTGCCTTCCCCTCGTCACGCGCATCAGCGATCATTGGGCTCACGTGGACTCAATTACTTGTGTCATTACCTTCCCTATATCTGTCTGTTCCCAAGCTCTGTTCCCTGCTTCGGGATTGATTGTCATATGTCCGTGTTATCCATGTTCTGACGCTCTTCCTGTCTTGTTCTAAGTCTGTTTCCTATTAAATGTTTGACTCCCCATACCTGCTTCACCTCTCCAGCGTCACTCCTTACATTTAGAACCGAGGGAACAAGACCAGGCACTAAATCAGACTGGGGGAAAAAGAACATCAACGATGATGATATTTTCCACACAGATCTTTCAACATTATTGCCTGATGATCTTCTAAACTTCAAATGAAATAAAATTGTATTTGTCACATGCGCCAAATATAACAGGTGTAGACCTTACCATGAAATACTTAATTACAAGCACTTAACCAACTATGCAGTTTTAAGAAAAATATGGAGTTAAGAAAATATTTGCTAAATAAACTAAAGTTAAAAAAATTTAACACAATAAAATAACAATGACGAGTACATTCGGAAAGTATTCAGACCCCTTGACCTGTTCCACATTTTGTTATGTTACAGCCGTATTCTAAAATTGATTAAATAACTAAAAATGTAATCTATATACACACAATACCCGATAATGACAAAGCAAAAACAGGTTTTTATATATTTAAAAAAAAGTATTAAACAAAAAAACAGAAACACATTATTTACTTAAGTATTCTGACCCTTTGCTATGAGACTTGAAATTAAGCTCAGTTGCATCCTGTTTCCATTGATCATCCTTGATATGTTTCTACAACTTGATTGGAGTCCACCTGTGGTAAATTAAATTGATTGGATATGATTTGGAAAGGCACACACTTGTCTATATATGGTCCAACAGTTGACAGTGCTTGTCAGAGCAAAAACTAAGCCATGAGGTTGAAGGAATTGTCCATAGAGCTCAGAGACAGGAATGTGTCGATGCACAGATCTGGGGAAGGGTACCAAAAAATGACAGAGCTCCAGAGTTCTTCTGTGGAGAAGGGAGAACCATCCAGAAGGACAACCATCTCTGCAGCACTCCACCAATCAGGCCTTTATGGTTGGAAGCCACTCCTCAATAAAAGGCACATGACAGCCCACTTGGAGTTTGCCAAAAGGCACCTAAAGGACTCTCTGGTCTGATGAAACCAAGATTGAACTCTTTGGCTTGAATGCCAAGTGTCACGTCTAGTGGAAACGTGGCACCATCCATATGGTGAAGCATGGTGGTGGCAGCATCATGCTGTGGGTGTCAGGAATCAAGGTAAGACCCAGATGCAGACACGTCAAATTGACAATGGTTTAATATTCCTACGGGGCAGGCAATAGACAGGTCAAGGCAGGCAGGGGTCAGTAAATCAGAGGTGGGGCAATGGTACCGGACGGCAGGCAGGGTCAGGGTAGGCAGAGGTCAACAATTCAGAGGTGGGGCAAAGGTACAGGTTGGCAGGCAGGCTCAGGGAAACAGGAGACAAAGGGCTGTGAGACATAGGTTTGACTCTGGACACATGAAAGGTGGGATGTATACGAAGGGTACGGGGCAACAGAAGACGAACAGCGGAGGGGCTAATAATCTTGGAGATGGGAAATTGGCTGATAAACCGGGGGGAGAGTTTGCGGGATTCCACCCGGAGGGGCAGATCCCGGGTGGATAGCCATACCTTCTGCCCAAGACGATACCGGGGAGCCGGGGTCTGATGGTGATTCACCTGTCGTCGATACCTGGAGGTGGTCTTGAGGAGGGCCGACCGGGCTCTCCTCCAGGTACAATGACAATGGTGGACAAACATCTGGGCAGAAGGTGCGCCGACCTCTTCCTCCTGCTCGGGGAAGAGCGGGGGCTGATACCCCAGGGAACATTCAAACGGAGACAGGCCCATGGCAGAGCAGGGAAGGGTGTTGCAGGCGTACTCAACCCACACCAGCTGCTGGCTCCAGGAGGTGGAGTTGGCGGAGACCAGGCAGCGCAATGTAGTCTCAAGATCCTGGTTGGCTCGCTCTGACTGGCCATTGGACTGGGGGTGGAACCCAGAGGACAGTCTGGCCGATGACCCAATGAGGGCGCAGAATGCCTTCCAGAACCGGGACGAGAACTGAGGGATATGTGGGACCAGGGTCGGTGGGGGACGGGCAGTGTTTGCAGAAGACCAGCTGGAGCTTGCCCAGGAGTCTTATTCTGAGCACAGAGACAAACGCGGCGACATCTGGAACCATCGTAGGCCACCAAAAGCATTGTCGCACGAAGGCCAAAGTCCGACAAGAGCCCAGGTGGCAGGCAAACCTGGAGGAATGGGCCCAAAACAGGACCGCAAAGCGGACAGTGTCAGGCACAAACATCTGATTATCAGGGCCCCCTCCAGGGTTCGGCTGGGACCGCTGCACCTCCCGGACCTGTTTCCCTATACCTCAGTTGAGTGCCGTCACCAGGCACGAGGTGGGAAGGATGGTCTCGGGCTCCGGGGTGGTACCCGTTATGGCGGAGGGACAGTGCATCCGGCTTGACATTATTGCATCCTGGCCGGTACGAGAGGGAGAAGTTGAACCGTGTGAACAGTAGGGCCCATCTGGCTTGCCTGGAGTTGAGGTGCTTGGCGGTGCGGAGATACTCAGGGTCCTTGTGGTCGGTCCACACGATGAATGGGTGTTCCACCCCCTCCAGCCAGTGCCTCCCTTCCTCCAATCCCATCTCCACCGCGAGAAGGTCACAATTCACCACATCGTAGTTATTTTCTGTGGCATTGAGGCGGTGGGAGAAGAAGGTGCAGGGATGTTGCTTGAGGTCCCAGGCAGAATGCTGGGACAGGACCGCCCCCACTCCGACATCAGAAGCATCGGCCTCCACCACAAACTGATGGGAAGAGTCCGGATGAACCAAGATGGGAGCTGTGGTGAAGCGATATTGAGGTCCCGGAACGCCCGGTCAGCAGCTGGAGACCACGTGAACGGAACCTAGGGCAAGGTGAGTGCAGACAGGGGGGAAGCCAGGGTGCTGTACCTCCGGATAAGTGTCGCTAGAAGTTGTTGGAAGGCGTCTCGGGGCAGGTTGTGCTGACTTCAGGCAATGGGCGTGGCAGAACGAGCTTCAGCCCATGATGGCACTAGTAGACCAGATAATGAGGGGATGGTATTGCTGGAGCCAGGAAAAACCCAATAGCATGGGAAGCTGAGGGGACATGATGAACAGGAACTGGATAGCCTCGCTGTGGTTCCCTGACACACGTAAGTTGATGGGAGTGGTGTTGTGGGTGACTCGGCCTATAAAGCGCCCATCCAGCGCAGCGCTCTAATGTCCATGGGAATGGAGAGGGGCTGAGTGGGGATGTTGAGCTCGAACCCCAGGGTAGCGTCCAAAAAGCGTTGGCCCCAGAGTCATTGAGAACCCCGAAAGATTTGGACTGGTCTCCCCACAGCAGAATAGCATGAAAAGGGGTGCGAGCAGGGGAAGCAGGAATGTTCTCCATATGGCCCACCAGAGTACTCGCTCCTACCGGTGAGCCTGTTTTTTTTAAAGGACAATAGGACACGAAATGACCAAGAGTCCTGCAATACAGACAACTCTTCGTGTCGATCCTGTATTACCGTTCCGCTGGCGATAGCCCAGCTCTGACAAGTGGCATTGGCTCAGGAAGTGGTGACTCTGCCGTCTTCGGCAGCCCTCGGGGCAGGTTGGGAAGCATCGGGTTCTCTGGGCATCGAGACCGTCGGGAGCTTCCGGGATGACTCGGAGGCAAGGTGGGATCCCTGGGCGTGCGAGCAAAATCCAATTTCCTCTCCCTCCTTCATTCCTGTAATCGCCCATCGATACGGATGGTCAAAGCGATGAGGGAATCGAGCTCTGTAGGTAACTCCCGGGCGGCAAGCTGTCCTTGACCTCCTCCGAGATGCGGTGCAGGAACTTATCGAACAGTGCCTTTTGATTCAAAGCACTCTCCGCTGGCAACATGAGGAAATCCACCGCATTATCAGGTACACTGCGGGAGTCCTGCCGAAGCTGGATTAGCTTCCGGGCAGCCTCTCGCCCGGAGAACGGGGCATCAAAAACCTTCCTCACTTCTCCCACGAAACCCCTCCAGACTAGCGCAAATGGCCGTCTGTTGTTCCCACATGGCAGTAGCCCAGGTGAGAGCCCTCCCAGACATCAGCGTGTTGAGGTAGGCTATCTTGGAGCAATCCAATGGGAAGGAGGAGGGCTGAAGCTCGAAGACGAGAGCACACTGAGCTAGGAACCCCCGACAGGTGCTCACCTCTCCATTGAAGCGTTCCGGAGGAGGTAAGTGGGGCTCCTGAGAAGGCGGAGTGACCGATGAGACCGCGCTGCTAGCAGGTGAGTTGCTGAGGAGCTGTGGGGGTTACCACCATGTTAGCCGGCCTCCCAGACAACCCGTGGAATTGCTTCAGCAAAATGTCCAACGCCCGGTCTTGGCGTTCAGCCAACGTTTGGATCCCCTCCATAAGACCATGAAGCAATTCCTCGTGCCTACCGATGGTGGCTTCCTGGGTGGAGATGGCATTGTGCTGCTGGCCCGAGTCTGCTGGGTCAGTAATGGCCAGTTCGTACTATCAGGACTCAAGGTAAGACCCAGATGCAGACACGTCAAATTGACAATGGTTTAATATTCCAACAGGGGCAGGCAATATACAGGTCAAGGCAAGCAGGGGTCAGTAAACCAGAGGTGGGGCAACGATACCGGACGGCAGGCAGGCTCAGGGTCAGGGTAGGCAGAGTGGTCAGGCCGGTGGGCTCAGAGTCAGGACAGGCAAGGGTCAAAACCAGGAGGGCGAAAAAAAGAGAGACTGGGAAAAGCAGGAGCTGAGAACAAAAACGCTGGTTGACTTGACAAACAAGACGAACTGGCAACGGACAAACAGAGAACACGTATATAAATACACAGGGTATAATGGGGAAGATGGGTGACACCTGGAGGGGGGTTGGAGACAATCACAAGGACAGGTAAAACAGATCAGGGTGTGACAGTGGGGATGTTTTTCAGCGGCAGAGACAGGGAGTCTAGTCAGGATCGAGGGAAACATTAACGGAGCAAAGTATAGAGAGATCCTTGATGAAAACCTGCTCCAGAGCACTCAGGACCTCAGACTGGGTCAAAGGTTCACCTTCCAACAGGACAACAAACCTAAGCACACTACCAAGACAACACAGGAGTGGCTTTGGGACAAGTCTCTGAATGTCCTTGAGTGGCCCAGCCAGAGCTCGGACTTGAACCCAATTGAACATCTCAGGGGAGACCTGGAAATAGGTGTCCAGCAACGCTCCGCATCCAACCTGACAGAGCTTGAGAGGATCTGCAGAGAAGAATGGGAAAAACCCCCAAATACAGATGTGCCAAGCTTGTAGCGTCATACCCAAGAAGACTCGAGGCTGTAATCACTGCCAAAGGTGCTTCAACAAAATACTGAGTAAAAGCCTGAATACTTATGTAAATGTGAATATAAAAATATATATATATTGTACATTTCTAAAAATCTGTTTTTGCTTTGTATTAATAGATGATGAGGGATTGTAGATGTATGTAGATTGATGAGGGAAAAAAACATTTGATCAATTTTCGAATAAGGCTGTAACATAACGAAATGTGTAAAAAGTCAAGGGGACTGAATACTTTCCGAATGCACTGTATACAGTGGGTACCGGTAACATAACCACCAATACCTTTCTGATGCATTTTAGTCACTTCAAACTATACTGTCTTCAGATTGAAATACTGTCAAAATGCTGTCAGACTGATTTATAATAGATTGTCATGGCCCAAATTAAAAAAGTTGTAACATTTGTCGTAGTGGAGAGAAGACCAATACGCAGCGGGAATGTGGATACTCATCTTTTTTTAATAAAACATGAGTAAAGCATCCACAGGAAATAAACAATACTCACGACACGAACAGTGTGGCAGGCTAAACAAAGCAGTGCTCACAAACAACTACCCACAACCCCAAAGAAAAACACACACCTGTTTATAGGACTCCCAATCAGAGGCAACTAGAAACACCTGCCTCCAATTGAGAGTCCAGCAACCCAACCTACACATAACACAAAACCTCTGCCACGTCCTGACCAAAACTAATACAATTACTCCCTCTGCTGGTCAGGATGTGACAAAAGTAAACATTACCTAACTTTTTTTTACATGATGGGGTCACAAGAAAATGTTGATATGAAAATGGGGTTGCGGACCAAAAAGGTTTGGGAACCCCGGTTTTGGGAGTTTGTGAGTAGGGCCCAGAGCTTTGCTGACCATGTGACCTGACCAGGAAAAACTCTGGGCCTTCGATATAGGTCATAAGACTTCTGACTAAACATTATTTATTTTATGCTGAGTCAAGGTCATTGTGCATCAAAGTCAACTCCTCGGTCCTCACCCTTGACCACTTAGATTATTACAATACTGCTTTTCCTACCGTAGATTTCACAGGGAAATTTGCTATAGTACATCCTTGGAGGTCATTTTGAAAATGGATTAGTTCAAACAGTAACATTTTGTACAGTAACGAGGACTGTCCAATGCCAGATAATAATAGACAAAACTCAATGGCAAATTGCTTCCATGAACAACTTTGAATCCTGGCAAATGACCGTTTCATTCTATTTCAAGAATTGCACCACTGGCGATGGAAACCACAGACAGTGATCTGAAAAACCACAACCTCCAGTTCGCTGGCTCCAAATCCTGACCTTTTCAAAGTAGATGACAGAGAAATGGCTGCACGGTGCACATCCAATTTTCCAACATTAGGAGCAAATATTTTCCAGCTCGTTTTATTGAACCATTAGGAAAAACATATCTGACTGTTTAATATGTGCGTGACTGTAGAAGAAATGAGCACAACTGTTTGCTTCAATCAGTGCATTCTGCCACTTGTCTAAGCTGCATAATCAGAAGGGAACACATCCATTGCTCTGTTATTGAATATTGATGGCTGTAGGATTCAATGGTCGGGGAAGTTTGGTAATCCAATAGAGAAAATCCAGTGAAAATTAAATACTGTATCATTTATTTTATTTAACCTTTATTTAACCAGGTTGGCCAGTTGAGAACAAGTTCTCATTTACAACTGCGACCTGGCCAAGATAAAGCAAAGCAGTGTGACAAAAACAACAACACAGAGTTACACATGGGATAAACAAACGTACAGTCAATAACACAATAGAAAAAGTCTATGTACAGTGTGTGCAAATGTAGTAAGATTAGGGAGGTAAGGCAATAAATAGGCCATAAAGGCGAAATAATTACAATTTAGCATTGTACAGATGATGATGTGCAAGCAGGGATACTGGGGTGCAAAAGAGCAAAAAAAAGAAATAACAATATGGGGATGAGGTAGTTGGGTGTGCTATTTACAGATGGGCTGTGCACAGGTACACTGATCGGTAAGCTGCTCTGACAGCTGATGCTTAAAGTTAGAGAGGGAGATATAAGTCTCCAGCTTCAGTGATTTTTACAATTCGTTCCAGTCATTGGCAGCAGAGAACTGTAAGGAAAGGCGGCCAAAGTAGGTGTTGGCTTTTGGGATCACCAGTGAAATATACCTGCTGGAGCACGTGCTACGGGTGGGTGTTGCTATGGTGACCAGTGAGCTGAGATAAGGCGAGGCTTTACCTAGCAAAGACTTATAGATGACCTGGAGCCAGTGGGTTTGGCGACGAATATGTAGCGAGGGCCAGCCAACGAGAGCATACAGGTCGCAGTGGTGGGTAGTATATGGGGCTTTGGTGACAAAACGGATGGCACTGTGATAGACTACATCCAATTTTCTGAGTAGAGTGTTGGAGGCTATTTTGTAAATGACATCGCCGAAGTCAAGGATCAGTAGGATAGTCAGTTTTACAAGGGTATGTTTAGCAGCATGAGTGAAGGAGGCTTTGTTGCGAAATAGGAAGCCGATTCTATATTTAATTTTGGATTGGAGAAACATGCATGTGAGTCTGGAAGGAGAGTTTACAATCTAACCAGACACCTAGGTATTTGTAGTTGTCCACATATTATAAGTCAGAACCGTCCAGAGTAGTGATACTAGTCGGGTGGGCGGGTGCGTGCAGCAATAGGTTGAAGAGCATGCATTTAGTTTTACTAGCATTTAAAAGCAGTTGGAGGCCACGGAAGGAGTGTTGTATGGCAATGAAGCTCGTTTGGAGGTTTGTTAACACATTGTCCAAAGAAGGGCTGGATGGATCAGAGAATCACCAGCAGCAAGAGCGACATCATTGATATATACAGAGAAAAGAGTCGGCCCAAAATTGACCCTGTGGCATCCCCATAGAGACTGCCAGAGGTCCGGACAACGGCCCTCCATTTTGACACACTGAACTCTGTCTGAGAAGTAGTTGGTGAACCAGGTGAGTCATTCATTTGAGAAACCAAGGCTATTGAGTCTGCCGATAAGAATGCAGTGATTGACAGAGTCGAAATCCTTGGCCAGGTTGATGAAGAAGCTTGAGGGAGCAAAGTGTCTTTTAGTTTCATATAGTCCAACAAACTCTGATGTACAATATCAAAGTTTTCAAGGTGGCTCAATTGACTGAAATATGGTGCTGGCAACATCAAGGTGAAGGGTTCAATCCGAACATTTGCGACGTTCAGCGTGTTAGCTAACGAGGACAAGTGTATACAGGAACTGTATGTTGTTTATGAATATAAAGCTTTCTAAGCATAAGAGTTGAAGCATGTGTATCTCTGCTACTGCTCCTAGCAACGGTCCCTCTGGTATCACTAATGATAGATTCTGTAAGCAACCAGATCCATCAACATTCACTTGATTAAAGCGTAAATTGTTCACTGACAATTCAGGCCAAAGAATTTCAATGGTCAAAATTAAATTTCTGTTGTTCAAGAACGTTCCAGCCATAAAAGATTCCACAATGCCATAGTAGAAGGGAACAAGGGAATCTTACAGCCAGTTCTCCAGGACCCAAGCCTATACTGGTGGACACATGTAATGAGACAGGTCTGTGTTCCTGGCATGCACACACAAGTACATACCATAGGAGGTTGGTGGCACATTCATTGGGGAGGACGGGCTCGTGGTAATGTCTGGAGCGGAATTCCTGGATGTCTTACTCATTTTGGCTTTTCATCTAGTAGAATTCGATGCAGAGAGAATTGTCTTTTCACACTCACGTGTGTTCAACAACAACTGCTAATCAGAATGAATGGCGGAGAACAAGAGCAATTGCTCATTCGATGATGCCTTCTATGTGACCAATACAATTTGATTTGATGACTCCTTCTCAGTGTGGATGAGTAGCATGTTGATATTTGTTGTACTAAACTGTCCCTTTTAAATAGCATGTAGTACGATTAGTACACAGTACAATTAGTACACAGTATGCATTTTAAGTGATGT
>NW_025547108.1:0-7731 GCF_905237065.1 Salmo salar | reverse complement strand
CTGTTAGGGCTTGGTAATTGTGGAGGAGGAATGAGGCGCAGGAACCAGCGAACACAGGGTAGTGGTGTTTTTAATATACACTCACCAAAAAAAACAAATGTTCCCACACACAGGGGAGAAAATACATGCGGCGTACAACAACGTCGACATGAACACAAGCCGTCACACAAGAAACAATCATTAATCCCGTACGAACAGGAGCGGGCCAGCTAAACTAAATAGCCCCTCTAATGGCTAATTGACCACAGGTGTCACAAAATAAAAAAGGGAAAAGCAAAAGGGAATCGGTGGCAGCTAATAGGCCGGTGACGAACGACCGCCGAGCGCCACCCGAGCAGGAGGGGCGCCACCGTCGGTGGGAATCGTGACAGTACCCCCCTCCTGACGCGCGGCTCCCGCAGCGCGCCGACACCGGCCTCGAGGTCGACCCGGAGGGCGAGGGGCAGGGCGATCCGGACGGAGGTGGTGGAACTCCCTCAACATAGATGGGTCCAGGACGTCCGCCGCCGGCACCCAGCACCTCTCCTCCGGGCCGTACCCCTCCCAGTCCACGAGGTACTGTAGGCCCCTCGCCCGGCGTCGCGAGTCCAGAATGGCCCCTTACGCTGTACGCCGGGGACCCCCGATGTCCAGAGGGGCGGAGGGACCTCCGGCACCTCATCTTCGTGAAGGGGACCAGCTACCACCGGCCTGAGGAGAGACACATGAAACGAGGGGTTAATACGGTAATAGGAAGGGAGTTGCAACCGATAACACACCTCGTTTATCCTCCTCAGGACTTTGAAGGGCCCCACACACTGCGGCCCCAGCTTCCGGCAGGGCACGCGGAGGGGCAGGTTCCGGGTCGAGAGCCAGACCCTGTCTCCCGGTGCGAACACGGGCGCCTCACTGCGGTGGCGGTCAGCACTCCTCTTCTGCCGCGCACTGGCCTCCTTTAGTGAGTCCTGGACGGCTCTCCAGGTCTCCTTGGAGTGCTGGACCCAGTCCTCCACCGCAGGAGCCTCGGTCTGACTCCGGTGCCATGGTGCCAGGACCGGCTGGTAACCTAACACACACTGAAAGGGTGATATGTTAGTAGAGGAGTGGCGAAGTGAGTTCTGGGCTAACTCAGCCCAGGGAATATACCTCGCCCACTCCCCTGGCCGGTCCTGGCAATACGACCTCAGGAACCTGCCCACCTCCTGGTTCACCCTCTCCGCCTGCCCATTGCTCTCGGGGTGATAACCGGAGGTCAAACTGACCGAGACCCCCAGCCGCTCCATAAACGCTCTCCAGACCCTGGATGTGAACTGGGAACCTCGATCAGAGACAATGTCCTCCAGCACCCCGTAGTGCCGGAAGACGTGGGTAAATAGGGCCTCCGCAGTCTGCAGGGCCGTAGGGAGACCGGGCAATGGGAGGAGACGGCAGGACTTAGAGAACCGATCCACAACCACCAGAATCGCCGTGTTCCCCTGAGAGGGGGGAAGATCTGTCAGGAAGTCAATGGACAGGTGCGACCATGGTCGTTGTGGAACGGGGAGGGGCTGTAACTTCCCTCTTGGTAGATGCCTAGGAGCCTTACTCTGGGCACACACCGAACAGGAAGAGACATAGGCCCTCACGTCCTTAGCTAAGGTGGGCCACCAGTACTTCCCCCTTAGACTCCCCACTGTCCTCGCCTCACCAGGATGACCCGCAGTAGGTAGCGTGTGCGCCCACCGAATCAAACGATCCACGAACACCGGCGGCACATACATGCGCCCCACGGGCACCTGCGCAGGCGCAGGATCCAACACCAATGCCCGCTCGATGTCCGCGTCCACCTCCCACACCACTGGTGCCACCAGCCTAGACGCTGGAATGATGGGAGTTGGATCGATGGGCCGGTCCTCCGTGTCATAGAGACGGGACAGCGCGTCGGCCTTAGTATTTAGGGAACCCGGTCTATAGGAGATGGTAAACCTAAACCGGGCGAAGAACATGGCCCACCTCGCCTGACGTGGATTCAGTCTCCTCGCTGCCCGGATGTACTCCAGGTTTCGGTGGTCGGTCCAGATGAGAAAGGGGTGTTTAGCCCCCTCAAGCCAGTGCCGCCACACCCTCAAAGCTTTAACCACTGCTAGCAACTCCCTGTCCCCCACATCGTAGTTACGCTCCGCCCGAACTGAGCTTCTTCGAAAAGAAAGCGCAGGGGCGGAGTTTCAATGGCGCACCCGAGCGCTGTGATAGCACGGCACCCACCCCAGCCTCGGATGCGTCCACCTCCACTACGAACGCTAAAGACGGGTCCGGGTGCGCCAACACGGGTGCGTCGGTGAACAGCGTCTTCAATTTCTTGAAGGCTCCGTCCGCCTCCGTCGACCATCGCAAACGCACCGGCCCCCCTTCAGCAGTGAGGTAATGGGAGCCGCTACCTGGCCAAAACCCCGGATAAACCTCCGGTAGTAATTGGCAAAGCCTAAAAACCGCTGCACCTCCTTCACCGTGGTTGGAGTCGGCCAATTACGCACGGCCTTAACGCGGTCACACTCCATCACCACCCCCGTGGTGGAAATGCGATAACCCAGAAAGGAGACGGCTCGTTTGGAAAACTCACACTTCTCAGCCTTAACGTATAGGTCATGCTTCAGCAGTCTACCAAGCACCTTGCGCACCAGGGACACATGCGCGGAGCGGGTGGCGGAATATATCAGAATGTCATCGATATATACAATCACGCCCTGCCCGTGCAGGTCCCTGAGAATCTCGTCAACAAAGGATTGAAAGACGGCTGGAGCATTTTTCAACCCATACGGCATGACGAGGTACTCATAATGGCCCGATGTGGTACTAAAGGCGGTTTTCCACTCGTCTCCCTTCTTGATACGCACCAGGTTATACGCGCTCCTGAGATCCAGTTTTGTGAAGAACTGCGCTCCGTGAAATGATTCCACCGCCGTAGCGATGAGAGGTAGTGGGTAACTAAACCCCACCGTAATAGCGTTTAGACCTCGGTAATCAATGCACGGACGCAGACCTCCCTCCTTTTTCTTCACAAAAAGAAACTCGAGGAAGCGGGTGAGATGGAGGGCCGAATGTACCCCTGTCCCAGGGATTCCGTGACATATGTCTCCATAGCCGCCGTCTCCTCCTGTGACAAGGGGTACACGTGACTCCTGGGAAGCGCAGCGTTAACCTGGAGATCTATCGCACAATCCCCCTGTCGATGAGGTGGTAATTTAGTCGCCCTCTTTTTTACAAAAGCGATCGCCAAATCGGCGTATTCGGGGGGAATGCGCACGGTGGACACCTGGTCTGGACTCTCCACCGACGTGGCACCTATGGAAACTCCTAGGCACCTACCTGAACACTCCTCTGACCACCCCTGGAGAACCCCCTGTTTCCACGAAATACGGGGATTGTGACCAGCCAGCCAGGGGACCCCCCAGCACCACCGGAAACGCAGGCGAGTCAATAAGGAAAAAACGAATGCGTTCCTTATGATTCCCCAGCGTTACCATGTCCAGTGGCACCGTAGACTCCCTGACTAGCCCTGACCCTAATGGTCGGCTATCTAGGGAGTGCACGGGGAAAGGAGAATCTATCGGCACCCGCGGAATGCCCAGCTTAATGGCAAGTCCACGGTCCATAAAATTCCCAGCTGCGCCTGAATCGACTAGCGCCCTATGCTGGGAAGAGGGAAAAAAATTTAGTAAACAAAACAGGTAAAAACACATGACCAACAGGGGTTCTGGGTGAATCTGGTGCTGACTCACCTGAGGTAACCGAGAAGTGTTCTGCCTACCATCTCGACTCCCAGACTGGCTCCTCCGGCACCGGTCGGCCGTGTGTCCTCTCCGACCACAGCTGGTGCAGGAGGAGCCACCTCCTCCGGTGCCCCTTGGCACGGCCCCCCTACCTCCATAGGGGTAGGGGCGGGGGTGCACGGGGTGGAGACGGGCAGGACCCTCTCCGAACGCCCGCGGGCAGCCAGCAAGTTGTCCAGTCGTATGGACATATCTATCAGTTCGTCCAGGGACAGAGCTGTGTCCCGACAGGCCAGCTCCCCTGCGGACGTCCGCCCGGAGACTGCAGCGGTAGTGGTCTATGAGGGGCCCTGTCGTTCCACCCCGCCCCAGCAGCCAAGGTCCTGAAGTCCAGCGCGAAGTCCTGGGCACTCCTCGTCTCCTGCCTGAGGTGGAACAGCCGTTCACCCGCCGCTCTTCCTTCCGGAGGGTGGTCGAACACGGCCCGAAAGCGGCGGGTGAACTCCGGGTAGTGGTCCCTCGCCGAGTCTGGACCGTTCCAGACCGCATTAGCCCACTCCAGAGCTCTGCCCGTCAGGCAGGAAACGAGGGCACTCACGCTCTCCTCCCCCGTGGGAGCAGGTCTAACGGTGGCCAGGTACAGCTCAAGCTGGAGCAAAAACCCCTGGCACCCAGCCGCCGCCCCATCGTACTCCCTCGGGAGCGCCAGACGAAGCGCGCCAGAGCCAGACGTCATGGGAGGCGAAGATGGCTGTATCGGGGCAGGTGGAGGTGGAGAGAGGATACCACTTCTCTCCCATCTGTCCATCCTCTCCATCATCTGGTCCATTGCCGATCCGATGCAATGGAGGACTGTCGTGTGGTGGAGTACGCGTTCCTCCATCGAGGGCAGAGGAGTGGCCGCTGCTCCCGCTGATTCCATGCCTTCTATCGTGGTGCGGGATTCTGTTAGGGCTTGGTAATTGTGGAGGAGGAATGAGGCGCAGGAACCAGCGAACACAGGGTAGTGGTGTTTTTAATATACACTCACCAAAAAAAACAAATGTTCCCACACACAGGGGAGAAAATACATGCGGCGTACAACAACGTCGACATGAACACAAGCCGTCACACAAGAAACAATCATTAATCCCGCACGAACAGGAGCGGGCCAGCTAAACTAAATAGCCCCTCTAATGGCTAATTGACCACAGGTGTCACAAAATAAAAAAAAGGGAAAAGCAAAAGGGAATCGGTGGCAGCTAATAGGCCGGTGACGACGACCGCCGAGCGCCACCCGAGCAGGAGGGGGCGCCACCGTCGGTGGGAATCGTGACACTTACTGCCATCTCAAACAAAGGTTTAACCTTTAACCCAGTGGTCACCAACAGGTTGATCGACTGGTCGATCTCCAAACGTTTCTGTAAAAAACCTAATGATAAAGCCTTGCGTTCCTATGTTTATTTTTATTGGTCTCATGCTGTTGGTGGTAGGTGCACCCGATTCAGCTGTCCTGCTCGCCGGGTTGTGGAATTCTTCACATTTTGAAATATTTCTGAAGGTACAAACTCTGCCTTCCCTGCGGGCCCAGAGAGCAAATCAAGTGCACTGTAGGCCTACCGCTGGTCAATCGGATGGCTCAAAATACCGTGTCTGCAGTAACCTAGTGGGCATAAAAGAAAGGTTACAGCAAAGTTAATACTGTGAGATTTCAAAACTTTTAAAACCATGACTAGAGATCGACTGTCAACAAATACAGCCATGTGCTGCTGTAGTTCTCAGTGAGTTCATGTTTAAGTGCTTACTCAGCGCTGTCCGCACTTTTTAGTCAATACTTTTGTAAGTCATAAAAATGTACGTTTTTCCCTACTTCCACTCATGCTACAACCTGCACTACAGCTGTAATGAATGAGTATGAAAGTGTATCGATAGACTTGCTCCGTTATTATTAGCAGAGGAATATTTCACCTTCTCTGTTCATAGGAGTAAAAACATGGATTTGTGCATGAGGCAGAAATAATGCGGTGGGACTACAGTTTTGCCATCAGCTGGAAGACGGTGTCCCTTTTTGCTCAGCGTCAGCAGAGGAAAGGGAGAGCGGAGGGACGTTGAGAGGCGGACCCTCAGTCTGCTGCTCTAACCCTCCGCTGAGACTGACCATCAGATGCGCAGGCATCCATCAGCCCAGTAAAATACAAATAAAAAGCAAATGATTTAAATGTATGCTCACTCAGCTGTGCCTCACAAGTAATACAACAACTGATCTATTACCGGTGTGATCATATAGTCTACCTCAAAATGTTTTTATCATTTTTTAAAATGGTCCGAACAGCAATGGATTGGCAGAGCAATTCAAGCAAAGCTAATATGCGGTGTTAATGTATTGGGCCTATAACTGTCACGCCCTGACCATAGAGAGCCCTTGGTTCTCTATGGTGTAGTAGGTCAGGGCGTGACTAGGGGGTGATCTAGTATGTTTATTTCTATGTTGGTGCTAATATGGTTCCCAATTAGAGGCAGCTGTTAATCGTTGCCTCTGATTGGGGATCATATTTTGGTAGTTATTTCCCCACCTGTGTTTTGTGGGATATTGATTGATTGTTAGTGTGTTTGGGCACTACGTCCTCACTGCGCCTTGGTCCGATAATTTTCAAGAACGTGAAAGAATATCCCACCAACCAGGACCAAGCAGCGTGTTCACCAGGTAAAGGAGTTTTGGACATGGGAAGCGGCACAGGGAGCTGGCGGCTGAGCCGCGGGAAGAGCCAGAGACTGTCAGGGAGGCAATGGAGAAGTTGGGAGAGAGAGAGATGAGAGATGTGGTGCAAGTGTGTTCTGCTCAACATTCGACCAGAAGATCCGGTTAGCAGTCTGGTGAATCCTGTGTCAGCTCCACGCATCTGGCCTCCAGTGCGCCTCCCCAGTTCGGTACGTCCTGTGCCTGCTCCTCGCACTTGCCCTGAAGAGCGTGTCACCAGTCCGGTGCAACCTGTGCCGGCTCCACGCATCAGTCCTCCAGTGCGCCTCCCCAGTCCGGTACGTCCTGTGCCTGCTCCTCGCCCTGAAGTGCGTGTCCCTAGTCCGGTACGTCCTGTGCCTGCTCCTCGCACTCGTCCTGAAGTGCGTGTCACCAGTCCAGTGCCACCTGTACCGGCTCCACGAATTAGGCCTCCAGTGCGCCTCCCCAGTCCGGTACGTCCTGTGCCTATTCCCCGCACTCGCCCTGAAGTGCGTGTCCCCAGTCAGGTACATCCTGTGCCTGCTCCTCGCACTCGTCCTGAAGTACGTGTCACCAGTCCGGTGCCACCTGTACCGGCTCCACGCACTAGGCCTCCAGTGCGCATTCACAGTCCAGAGCTTCTGGCGACAGTTCCCTCTCCAGAGCTTCCGGCGACGTTTCCCGGTCCGGAGCTTCCAGCGACGTTTTCCGGTCCGGAGCCTCCGGCGACTGTCCACGGTCCGGGACCTCCGGCGACGGTCCACGGTTCGAAACCTCCACCGACGTTCAACGGTCCGGAACCTCCGGCAACGGTCAATGGTCCGGAACCTCCGGCGACGGTCAACGTTCCGGCGCTTCCAGGCACGGTGTCCAGTCCAGCTCCAAGGCCGGAGCATTCTTCTGCGCCGGTGCTCAGTCCAGGCACAATGTCCAGTCCAGCTCCAGGGCGGGAGCCTTCCTTTGCGCCGATGCCCAGTCCAGGTACGGCGTCCAGTCCAGCTCCAGGTCAGGAGCCTTCCTCTGCACCGGTGCCTAGTCCAGGCACGGCGTCCAGTCCAGCTCCAAGGCCTGAGCCTTCCTCTGCGCCGGTGCCCAGTCCAGGCACGGCGTTCAGCCTGGCGCGATGGCCGGATCCGGGGTCTGGGCGGGGGCTACGACCTGCACGGAGCCGCCACCGACACTAATCACCCCCCCTCCCCTCCCCATTTGGTTTCAGGTTTTGCGGCCAGAGTCCGCACCTTTGGGGGGGTACTATCACGCCCTGACCATAGAGAGCCCTTGGTTCTCTATGGTGTAGTAGGTTAG
>NW_025547107.1:0-71619 GCF_905237065.1 Salmo salar | reverse complement strand
ACATGGCACATTGCTTATAAGACAAGAGAAATACTCCAGATGTAACAGACTGGACCTCCCAGCCTCCAACACATAAACTACTTTACATAAATACTGAGGCTGAGACAGGAGGGATCAGAAGACACTGTGGGCCCCATCCGATGATACCGACAGGGCCAAACAGGCAGATATAACCCACCCACTTTGCCAGCAGCCCCCCACACCACCAGAGGGAGGGGTCTCCAACCACCAACTTACTGTCCCAAGACAAGGCCAAAGAGTAGCCCACAACGATCTCCGCCATGGCACAACCCAAGGTAAACAACCCAGACAGGAAGACCAGTCAGTGACTCAACTCACCTAAGTGACGACCTCCTAAGGGACGGCATGGAATAATACCAGTAGGCTGGAAAGATCAGCCTCCAAAATGCTGGGAGGCAGAGAATCCCAGTGGAAAGAGGTGGGAACCGCAAGGCAGAGACAGCAAGGGCGGCTCGTTGCTCCAGCCCCTCTGCCTCACCTTCACACTCCTGGGCCGACTGAGCAGCCTCAATCATAGGACCTACTGAAGAGATGTCAGCAAAGACTGGGGTTGAGACTGAGTCTGCGCTTCTACACTGTTAGACAGACCAGTCCACAAAAACGGAGCTCTATAGGAGAAAGCCCTACCTCCAGCCGTTTGCCTGAAAAATTTTAGGACAATGAGGCTCAGGCGCTTCAGACCGTAGCGTACGGTAGGTATGTACGGCAGGACCAAATCGGAAAGATAGGAGTGTGTTTCATGTGTTTTGTAGGTTAGCAGTAAAACCTTTAAATGCGCCTTGCCTGACAGGAAGCCATGTGTAGGAGGTTAACACTGGCGGCAATATTCAGTTCTTGGTTCTAGTCAGGATTCTAGCAGCCAGATTTAGGCACCAATCAGAAGTTTGTAGGTGTCATGCTATCCGGGTAGCCGAAAAGTAGAGTATTGCGCATAGTCCAGCCCAGAAGTAACAAAAGCATGGATTAATTTTCTGGTTCATTTTGATAAAAATTTTTGAGCACAAGAGATGGAGCCGTCGTCTGAAAGAAGTCTTGATAGTTCTCAAAAGAGATCAGGGTCCGGAAGTCCTCGCAGTCTTTGTTGAGACGCACCGTACAACCATCCAGATTAATTGTCAGATTCCAAGAAGATCTCTTTGTTTTGGGGACCCAGAACAAGCATCTCTCTGTTTTGTCCGTAGTTTAAAAGTAGAAAGTTTGCAGCCATCCACTTTTGTATGTCTGAAACACAGAAGCTTCTAGCGAGGGCAATTTTGGGCTTCACCATACACCTAAATGTACAGCTGTGTGTATCTGCTCAATAGAGTGAACTTAACATTATGTTATCGAATGACATCCCGTAAGAGTGTAAAATATAGAGTGAAAACACTAGTGGATCCCAAACCGTGAACCTTGAGGGAACACCGAAATTTACAACTGATTTGGTTGAGAGGCCAAACCATTCGATGTCAAACTGATATTCTTCCTCCCGACAGATAAGATCTAAACCAGGCCAGAACTTGTCCATGTAGGATCACTTTGGGTTTCAATTCTCCAAAAGAAATGTGGATCGATGCTATCAAAAGCGCCACTCAAGATTTAGGGCGCCAGGACAGATGCAGAGCCTCGTTGACGCGAGCGTGCTCGCCACTCACGGTCTTATGCTATGATGGGGTCTAAAACCAGACTGAAGCGCTTCAGATACATTGTTTGTTCTACTCAGCAGTCATACCTTTAATACCAAAGTCAATATCAGCATGTGAAGTAGCTAGTTAGCTATAAAATCACCAAACAATTTAAGAGTCTACAATCTCAACATGTTCAACCTAAAGATTTGATGTTCCTCGCAGAGCGCAGTCTGACATTCACAATGGCCGCAACAGCACCATCCAATCACAGGAGGTTGTTGGCACCTTAATTTGGGGAGGCCGGTTTCATGGTATGACTGAGTGGAATAGGTGGAATGGTATCAAATACATAAAACACATGGTTTCTATGTGTTTGATGCAATTCCATTTGCACTGTTCCAGACATTATTATGGCCGCCCTCCTCAGCAGCCTCCACTGCATACAATGCACCATGGACTGAAGAGGCAGACAAATAACATTTCTCGAGAGAAGACCAGCTACGCGTTATGACATCGGCCAGTATTGACTTCCAGTGTAGTGACAGCGACTTTATCACAATGCTACGTCATACCAGCTGATTTTTTTGCCTGCTTGAATGGCAATTGCTCAGATACACATTACAACATGAAATGGCCCAGGTAATAGATAGGTCATAGCTCAGAGATTTTTATTTATTTATTTTATTTTATTTCACCTTTGTTTAACCAGGTAGGGTAGTTGAGAACAAGTTCTCATTTTACAACTGCGACCTGGCCAAAGCAAAGCAGTTTGACACATACAACAACACAGAGTTACACATGGAATAAAACAAACATACAGTCAATTATACAGTAGAAAAGTCTATATACAGTGTGTGCAAATTAGGTAAGATAAGGGAGGTAAGGAAATAAATAGGCCATAGTGGTGAAGTAATTACAATATATGCATTAAACACTGGAGATGTGCAGAAGATGAATGTGCAAGTAGAGATACTGGGGTGCAAAGGAGCAAAATAAATAAATAAATACAGTATGGGAATGAGGCAGTTGGATGGGCTATTTGCAGATGGGCTATGTACAGGTGCAGTGATCTGGAGCTGCTCTGACAGCTGGTGCTTAAAGTTAGTGAGGAGATATGAGTCTCCAGCTTCAGTGATTTTTGCAGTTCGTTCCAGTCATTGGCAGCAGAGAACTGGAAGGAAAGGCGGCCAAAGGAGGAATTGGCTTTGGGGGTGACCAGTGAAATATACCTGCTGGAGTGCGTGCTACGGGTGGGTGCTGCTATGGTGACCAGTGAGCTGAGATAAGGCGGGACTTTACCTAGCAAAGACTTGTAGATGACCTGTAGCCAGTGGGTTTGGTGACGAGTATGAAGCGAGGGCCAGCCAACGAGAGCGTACAGGTTGCAGTGGTGGGTAGTATATGGGGCTTTAGTGACAAAACGGATGGCACTGTGATAGACTGCATCCAATTTGTTGAGTAGAGTGTTGGAAGCTATTTTGTAAATGGCATCACCGAAGTCAAGGATCGGTAGGATGGTCAGTTTTACGGGGTATGTTTGGCAGCATGAGTGAAGGATGCTTTGTTGCAAAATAGGAAACTGATTCTGGATTTAATTTTGGATTGGAGATGCTTAATGTGAGTCTGGAAGGAGAGTTTACGGTCCAACCAGACACCTAGGTATGTGTAGTTGTCCACATATTCTAAGTCAGAACCGTCCAGAGTAGTGATGCTGGACGGGCGGGCAGGTACGGGCAGCGATCGTTGAAGAGCATGCATTTAGTTTTACTTGCATTTAAGAGCAGTTGGAGGCCACGGAAGGAGAGTTGTTGGTATTGAAGCTCGTTCTGAGATTAGTTAACACAGTGTCCAAAGAAGGGCCAGATGTATACAGAATGGTGTCGTCTGCATAGAGATGGATAAGAGAATCACCAGCAGCAAGAGCGACATCATTGATGTAGACAGAGAAGAGAGTCGGCCCGAGAATTGAACCCTGTGGCACCCCATAGAGACTGCCAGAGGTTCGACAACAGGCCCTCCGATTTGACACACTGAACTCTATCAGAGAAGTAGTTGGTGAACCAGGAAGGCAGTCATTTGAGAAACTAAGGCTGTTGAGTCTGACGATAAGAATGTGGTGATTGACAGTGTTGAAAGCCTTGGCCAGGTCGATGAATACGACTGCACATTATTGTCTCTTATTAATGGTGGTTATGATATCGTTTAGGACCTTGAGCGTGGCTGTGATGCACCCATGACCAGCTCTGAAACCAGATTGCATAGCGGAGAAGGTACGGTGGGATTCGAAATGGTCTGTAATCTGTTTGTTAACTTGGCTTTCGTAGACCTTAGAAAGGCATGGTAGGATAGATATAGGTCTGTAGCAGTTTGGGTCTAGTGTGTCTCCCCCTTCGAAGAGGAGGGTGACCGCGGCAGCTTTCCAATATTTGGGAATCTCAGACGATACGAAAGAAAGGATGAACAGGCTAGTAATAGGGGTTGCAACATTTTTGGCAGATAATTTTAGAAAGAGAGGGTCCAGATTGTCTAGCCCGGCTGATTTGTAGGGGTCCAGATTTTGCAGCTCTTTCAGAACATCAGCTATCTGGATTTGGGTGAAGGAGAAATGGGGAGGCTTTAGCGAGTTGCTGTGGGGGTGCAGGGCTGTTCGACCGGGGTAGGGTAGTCAGGTTGAAAGCATGGCCAGCCATAGAAAAATGCTTATTGAAATTCTCAATTATCGTGGATTTATCGGTGGTGACAGTGTTTCCTAGCCTCAGTGCAGTGGGCAGCTGGGAGGAGGTGATCTTATTCTCCATGGACTTTACAGTGTCCCAGAACTTTTTTGAGTTTGTGCTACAGGATGCAAATTTCTGTTTGAAAAAGCTAGCCTTAGGTTTCCTAACTGCCTGTGTATATTGGTTCCTAACTTCCTGAAAAGTTGCATATCACGGGGGCTATTCGATGTTATTGCAGTACACCACAGGATGTTTTTGTGCTGGTCAAGTGCAGTCAGGTCTGGAGTGAACCAAGGGCTATTCTGTTTCTGGTTCAATTTTTTTTGAATGGGGCATGACTATTTAAGATGGTGAGGAAGGCACTTTTAAAGAATAACCAGGCATCCTCTCCTGACGGGATGATGTCAATATCCTTCCAGGATACCCGGGCCAGGTCGATTAGAAAGGCTTGCTCGCTGAAGTGTTTTAGGGAGCGTTTGACAGTGATGAGGGGTGGTTGTTTGACCGCAGACCCATTACGGATGCAGGCAATGGGGCAGTGATCGCTGAGATCTTGGTTGAAGACAGCAGAGGTATATTTGGAGGGCAAATTGGTTAGGATGATATCTATGTGAGTGCCCGTGTTTACGGATTTGGGGTTGTACCTGGTAGGTTCATTGATAATTTGTGTGAGATTGAGGGCATCTAGCTTAGATTTTAGGATGGCTGGGGTGTTAAGCATGTCCCAGTCTAGGTCACCTAGCAGCACGAGCTCCCGAAGATAGATGGGGGCAATCAATTCACATATGGTGTCCAGGGCTTAGCTGGGGGCAGAGGGTGGTCTATAGCAAGCGGCAAAGGTGAGAGACATGTTTCTGGAAAGGTTTGAGTACAGACAGAACCTAAAACAGAACTCTGAAGGCTATCTCTGCAGTAGATTGCAACTCCGCCCCTTTGGCAGTTCTATCTTGTCGGAAAATGTTATAGTTAGGGATGGAAATGTCAGGGTTTTTGGTGGTCTTCCTAAGCCAGGATTCAGACACGGCTAGGACATCCGGGTTGGCAGAGTGTGCTAAAGCAGTGAATAAAACAAACTTAGGGAGGAGGCTTCTAATGTTAACATGCATGAAACCAGGGCGTTTACGGTTACAGAAGTCAACAAATGAGAGCACCATTTAAACCAGTTGATGTCACCGCATGTGTGGGAGGTGGAACTAAAGGGTTAGCTAAGGCATATTGAGCAGGGCTAGAGGCTCTACAGTGAAATAAGACAATAATCACTAACCAGAACAGCAATGGACAAGGCATATTGACATTAGGGAGAGGCATGCGTAGCTGAGTGATCATAGGGGTCCAGTGAGTAGTTAGTCTGGCTGGAGACACGGCGATTCAGACAGCTAGCGGGCCGGGGAAAGCAAGCTAGCAGAAGGGTCTTAGAGGGACGTTGCAATGGAAGAGGTCTGTTGTAGCCCCCTCGTGTGGAGCCTCCTCATGCTTTTACGTCGGCAGACCAGTCGTGATGGATAAGCAGGGCTCCATGTAGTAAAAGGGGTCCAGGCCAATTGGCAAAATAGGTATAGTGGCCCAAGGAATTGGCCGATGGACCTATTCAGCTAACAGTCCGATATGCTCTAGACAGCTAGCGGGCCGCGGCTAGCAGGCTACCAGATGGGCATTCAGGGAATGTCGCGACATAGGAGCCAGTTGAAGAACCCCCTCGGGCAGATTACGTCGGTAGTCCAGTCGTGAAGGATCGGCGGGGCTCCGTACCGGCAGTAAAGGGGGTCCAGGCCAATTGGCAAAATAGGTATTGTAGCCCAAGGAGTGGCTGATGGACCTCTTCAGCTAGGCGAGAGATGGGCCTAGCATGGGCTAGGCTAATTGGCGCTTGCTTCGGGACAGAGACGTTAGCCAGGAGTAGCCACTCGGATTGCAGCTAGCTAGCAATGATCCAGGTGAAAAGGTTCAGAGCTTGCAGTAGGAATCTGGGGATATGGAGAGAAAATAAGTCTGATATGCTCTGTTTTGAATCGCGTTGGCAAACTGGCGAGAGTTTTCCGAGCTAAAGGTTAGCTGATGACCGCTAGCAGTGGTTAGCTGACTACTAGCTAGTAGCTAGTTAGCTGGCAGACTTCTGTTGGGGGTTCTGGTTCAAAAGCAAAGAAAATACTTTAGAAAAAGCAGATCCATACCACATTGGGTGAGGTGGGTTGCAGGAGAGTATTTTGAAGTTGAGGTTTAGAAAAATATAAAAAGATATGCGAAGAAAAAAGATATATACACGGGACACGACAAGACGAGGACAAAGACGTCTGACTGCTACGCCATGCAGAACAACAATATATTATTCAGAAATGGTGAATCTTTCCTTTAATTCTTGCACAGAATCCAGCCTAGCTGACGTGATGCAATTATCCACATTGTTGACCACATCTGTTCTCTGGCCTCCATTGATTTAGTCCCCCTAATTCTGGCCATCCTACAAGGGTAAAAACTCCAATAACTTTTGAATGGATTGTGATAGAGACATGACGTTTGTTCTATTGGTTTGTTTTGAGGATGCTCTTCCCGAATGAACATATTATTTGACAAATTGGTCAACAGATGCGTTTTTGATTGGACACCTTACAACACGGTTCTGCAACTGACGGTCCCCGGGTGGTTTTGTTTTAGTTTTCTGCGGTAAAAATAAAATAATATTCATTGTTGGACATTAAAGACCGTAAAACACTAGGAAATCAGCTCTAAGTGATTTTAATTTTGGAGATCTGTTCCCAAGTATTCCCACGCATAATAGAGAGACACGTGATCATATACAAATGTAAACAAGGTTTGAAATGATTATGTTTTAGTCCAAAATTATGTCTGGTTTGGCTTATTGCGTTCAATTTGCAGTTTACAAATTATTTTTCATTGTGTTCCGGCCCTCTGACCGTTGGCTCAATAAAAATCGTCTGTGGCTGAATCTAATTGATGATCCCTGCCCTACACTCTTTCTGTGAGACAATTTGTGAATAAGGTGTTGATTTTATTAATTTTGGCACAAGTACACTTAACAGTCACACTTGTTCCAGTGAAATAGCAGCCTTCTTTTGTCCACCTCCCTATTAAAAAGAGTGTGAAATCCCTACTGGTGTGACCAACCCATAGAGACTGATCTGGCCTATAAAACACGCTAGACTTTCACAGGCTTACATCCTCTCTATTCACCCCTTACTCTTTACTGCCAGATGGGCTACAGACGTGCTGCTTCCTGTCACTCTCCAACACCAGTCTCCTTAGCAGGGGATGCTCTGTTAAATCGCCCCATAAAGATCCTAAATCCACACACGCATGCTCACGCACACACACATACACACGCACAACCTTCCTCATACTGCATTTCAGCTCAGAGACTATTTGAAAAAGAAAACACCCACCTTCAGCCTTCTACCAGGTGCTCAGCTGTGAAATTTGAAATCCATGCATGATTTCCTCTTTTTTTTTTACTTGACATTATTTGCAGGATCTCTGAGCCTTCTTTACCTTTGTTTAGCCAGCGTAAAATAGATTGGGAGGAAATGGGTTCAGTGGTTATCAAAACTGGTGCTTATGAAGATGGGAGAAATGGGAAATAGGATTCATTCACACCTTCTGCTGCCAGGCTTAGATTGGGTGACACGCCACTGGATCATCAAAATGCTAGACCTTGGTGCATATGACAGTGTGACTTCATGTGTTAATTGGCAAACAGTGTCTGGAGTAAGGCTGATATTAGGCTTCTGTGATTCTGCAGGTAGGGCTGATATTAAGCAGCAGTGTTCCTGGATAGTCTGTTGTTTCCCAGGTTTCCACCTTCATCTAGACCACATGCAGATTGGATTGGCCCACAGCCATGAGAGAAAGAGGAGAAGGAGGGAGAGAGAGAGCACACTGCCCACAAAATGAGGTGGAAACTGAGCTGCACATCCTAACCTCCTGCCCAATGTATGTCCATATTAGAGACACACATTTCCCTCAGATTACACAGATCCACAAAGAATTTGAAAACAAACCCAATTTTGTTAAACTCCCGTATCTACTGGGTGAAATACCACAGTGTGCAATCACAGCAGAAATATTTGTGACCTGTTGCCACAAGAAAAGGGCAACCAGTGAAGAACAAACACCATTGTAAATACAACCCATATTTATGTTTATTTATTTTCCCTTTTGTACTTTAACTATTTGCACATCGTTACAACAAAAAATAAAATAAAAAAATAAATAAATGTATGTAGACATATGACATTTGAAATGTCTTTTATTTTTTAGGAACATCTGTGAGTGTGTTTACTGTTCATTTTTATTGTTTATTTCACTTTTGTTTATGATCTACTTCACTTGCTTTGGCAATGTTAACATATGTTTCCCATGCCAATAAAGCCCTTAAATTGAATTGAATTGAATTGAAAGAGAAAGAGAGACAGAGGGAGAGACAGAGGTGTGTGTGTGTGTAGAACACAAACTAAATAGAGCAGGATGTGATTAATGAGAACAAACCAGCATTAATATTCTCTTAAGAGTCCCTCTCTCCTCTCTCTCTCCTCTCCTATATATACACTGAGTGTATACACTCAAACCAGTGGGCCTGGCACCTACTACCATACCCCGTTCAAAGGCACTTTAATATTTTGTCTTGCACATTCACCCTCTGAATGGGACACAATCCATGTCTCAATTGTCTCAAGGCTTAAAAATTTAACCTGTCTCCTCCCCTTTATCTACACTGATTTAAATGGATTTAACATGTGACATCAATAAGAGATCATAGCTTTCACCTGGATTCACCTGGTCAGTCTATGTCATGGAAAGAGCAGGTGTTCCTAATATTTTGTGCAATCAGTGTATATCTCTCTTCCTCTCTCTCTTCTCTCTCCTTCTCTTCTACTAGCCGCAGTCTTTAATAGGAGCCGCTCTATTTAAAACTCCTCTTCAGACTTGAGCTCCAGGAAGAGAACCTGAAGTCTGGAATGTCAGCTCATTATGATTGCTGAATTCTAGAAACAGAATGACCTGCACCTGGTCTTGAGAGAGGAAGTCTGGGTTCAGGACCAAATCATGACCAACAACCAACAAAGGAGGCAAAGAATAGTGAGTGAAGTCAAGATGGCAGCTGGACAAAAGACCGCTGCTTCATGGCTGGCAGGTCTAAGACCCTTCCTCTGTCTCTTTGTCTCCATCTCCCTCTGTCCTCTCTCACTCCTTTCTTCTCTCTCTCTCTCTCTCTCTCTCTCTCTCTCTCTCTCTCTCTCTCTCATCTCACTTTCTCTCTCACTTTCTCTCTCACTCTCTCATTCTCTCTCACGTTCTCCCCCTGCTCTCTCTTTCTGAGTTTGTAATCAGTGTTGAATGGATAATGTTCTCCACTCTCCACACCCTCACCCAACCTGGCCTTGTCCATTCCATCCCGTGATCTTGCTCTGACCCCAGGGCGTCCATGTTAGAAGGCAGCTGTTTTAGCCAGAGAAAGGGAACAAGTTAAGGATTTTGACCGTTCACCCTGATCTCTTTTGGTTCTCACCCATCACTGTTACCCTGTCAGCCCTGCACAAAGACTGCCATTAACTAGACTCGCCACCACTAGAATAGAGGGTTGAACAATCAGACGGCTGCTTTCAGGACAGAATCAAAAGACCTGAGAAGGGATTGGAATGGACGGAATGTGTTGAAATCATCTAGTCTCTTTTCAGACTGTTCCCGAAATCTAGCCTCATAAGGCTCATATAGAATATATGGGAGAATATCAGTTATTCCCTCTTAATCTCTTCTGAATAGAAACGGAGAACTGCATCCTATCCCTGTAGTGGTCTCTGATGGGTTCATGAATTAATCCTTAATCCCTCAATTGTGTGCATTCATGGTTGGCTTTTCTAGCCATGGGGATATGAGTACCAGGAATCATACAGCCGTATGGGAGTTTGGATTGGGGTCAAAAGGGCTTTCCACTACACGGCACATTTGGCAATGTGTCGCCATATATGATGCCTGCCGCCTTGCAACCATGAAATCCATGCGGCTGAGTTTATAAGGAAGAAGGGGCCTGGACAAAGAGAGCTCTATGAAGTGTGACAGCCATGATGGTTCACACCACAAGTCCACGTATGGGCGGCACATCTGCTGCCCTCTTGAGCGGGGAGAGGGGTGAGGGGAGCAGTCACCCTGACTAGTAATCCTCTATTTACAACATATGGACCTGGCACACAATACAGTGGTCCGCTACTCTACACTGTACATCATTCTTATAGCAGCCAGTCAGTCATTCAGTCGTTCCTACAACAGTCCCTGATAAATGTGACATCATCCCTCATTCTTTATCTGAGATGTTAGCTATGTTAGTGCTGTACTGTGGTCAGGTTGTCTGCCGCAGGGGTGAGGGCCAGGGAATCAATGCCCAGGGCTACCTGATGTTTCCTCCCCAGGTGCCCTGAGCACTCCCTGAGCTGGGTTATGGCCAGAATCGTCTGGCCGACCGGCTGCAGCTGACACTTGATATTGACACCTGGACAAACTATGGTGAATGGCCCTGTCAATACAGCCGTCCCACCTTATTGATGAAGCCATGTAGCTTCTCATTCCACAAAAAACACTTTCAATTCCCCCGGCATGGCTCGCTCCCTGGTCTCACACACTGCAACCTGGAGCGGTGAGAGTGTCTGTGCTGTCTTCAGTCGGTTAGATCAGTGGGATGTAGGGTCAAAGGTCAACTGAGGCTGTACAGTATACCAAACCACAGCCTTGGGATGGTGGGTGCTGATTGGTTCATGAGATGCGTGGAATCCATTTGTATGACCAACGGCTGTGTTTGTGTGCATGCTGAGTGTGTGTGTGTTTACATGCCATATGTGTGTTTCTACTCTATTTGGAGAGGCCATGTCCCTGCCACGTACCTCTGTCTGACGTGTGAATTCCACAGTCTGAAGTTAACCCTCCTCCCACCCCGCCAGCTAACAAAGCACCTAGCTCATTAGCATAAACCCCTGAGTATGCATTGTTAATTAACTTAAGCCAGGATTTGTGTTAATCAGGTTGTGTGCCCTGGAACCATGGTCCAATACTGACCTCATTATTTGATAGCAGCCCACGTCCTGTCTGCCCTCATCATTCATTAATAGTGTGGCGGACCTCATGGAGGTCCCTTCTCCCTTTTCTTCTCTTCCATCACGCACACCCCCCACCCTCTACACTAAGTATCACACCCCACACACACCCTCTACACTAAGTATCACCCCCCACCCTCTACACTAAGTATCACACCCCCACACACACCCTCTACACTAAGTATCACCCCCCACCCTCTACACTAAGTATCACCCCCCACACCACCCTCTACACTAAGTATCACCCCCCACCCTCTACACTAAGTATCACACCCCACACACACCCTCTACACTAAGTATCACACCCCCACACACACCCTCTACACTAAGTATCACACCCCCACACATACCCTCTACACTAAGTATCACACCCCCACACACCCTCTACACTAAGTATTACACCCCCCACTCTCTACACTAAGTATCACACCCCCCACACACACCCTCTACACTAAGTATCACACCCCCACACACACCTCTACACTAAGTATCACACCCCCCACACACCCTCTACACTAAGTATCACACCCCCACTCTCTACACTAAGTATCACACCCCCACACACACCCTCTACACTAAGTATCACACCCCCCACACACACCCTCTACACTAAGTATCACCCCCCCACACACACCCTCTACACTAAGTATCACACCCCCACACACACCCTCTACACTAAGTATCACACCCCCCCACACACACCCTCTACACTAAGTATCACACCCCCACACACACCCTCTACACTAAGTATCACACCCCCCACACACACCCTTTACACTAAGTATCACACCCCCACACACACCCTCTACACTAAGTATCACACCCCACACACACCCTCTACACTAAGTATCACACCCCCACACACACCCTCTACACTAAGTATCACACCCCCACACACACCCTCTACACTAAGTATCACACCCCCCACACACACCCTCTACACTAAGTATCACACCCCCACTCTCTACACTAAGTATCACACCCCCCCACACACACCCTCTACACTAAGTATCACACCCCCCACACACACCCTCTACACTAAGTATCACACCCCCCACACACACCCTCTACACTAAGTATCACACCCCACACACACCCTCTACACTAAGTATCACACCCCCACACACACCCTCTACACTAAGTATCACCCCCCACACACCCTCTACACTAAGTATCACACCCCCCACACACACCCTCTACACTAAGTATCACACCCCCCACACACTCTCTACACTAAGTATCACACCCCCACACACACCCTCTACACTAAGTATCACACCCCACACACCCTCTACACTAAGTATCACACCCCCACACACACCCTCTACACTAAGTATCACACCCCCACACACACCCTCTACACTAAGTATCACACCCCCACACACCCTCTACACTAAGTATCACACCCCCCACACACCCTCTACACTAAGTATCACACCCCCCACACATACCCTCTACACTAAGTATCACACCCCACACACACCCTCTACACTAAGTATCACACCCCCACACACACCCTCTACACTAAGTATCACACCCCCACACACACCCTCTACACTAAGTATCACACCCCCACACATACCCTCTACACTAAGTATCACACCCCCCACACACCCTCTACACTAAGTATCACACCCCCACACACACCCTCTACACTAAGTATCACACCCCCCACACACACCCTCTACACTAAGTATCACACCCCCCACACATACCCTCTACACTAGGTATCACACCCCCACACACCCTCTACACTAAGTATCACACCCCCACACACACCCTCTACACTAAGTATCACACCCCCACACACACCCTCTACACTAAGTATAACACCCCCACACACACCCTCTACACTAAGTATCACACCCCCACACACACCCTCTACACTAAGTATCACACCCCCACACACACCCTCTACACTAAGTATCACACCCCCCACACACACCCTCTACACTAAGTATAACACCCCCCACACACCCTCCACACTAAGTATCACACCCTCTACACTAAGTATAACACCCCCCACACACCCTCTACACTAAGTATCACACCCCCACACACACTCTACACTAAGTATCACACCCCCACACACACCCTCTACACTAAGTATAACACCCCCACACACCCTCTACACTAAGTATCACCCCCCACACACACCTTCTACACTAAGTATCACACCCCCCACACACACCCTCTACACTAAGTATCACCCCCACACACACTCTACACTAAGTATCACCCCCCACACACACCCTCTACACTAAGTATCACCCCCCACACACACCCTCTACACTAAGTATCACACCCCCACACACACCCTCTACACTAAGTATCACACCCCCACACACACCCTCTACACTAAGTATAACACCCCCCACACACCCTCTACACTAAGTATCACACCCCACACACACCCTCTACACTAAGTATCACACCCCCACACACACCCTCTACACTAAGTATCACCCCCCACACACACTCTAAACTAAGTATCACCCCCCACACACACCCTCTACACTAAGTATCACACCCCCACACACACCCTCTACACTAAGTATCACACCCCCACACACACCCTCTACACTAAGTATCACACCCCCCACACACACCCTCTACACTAAGTATCACCCCCCCACACACACCCTCTACACTAAGTGTCACACCCCCACACACACCCTCTGCACTAAGTATCACCCCCCACACACACCCTCTACACTAAGTATCACACCCCCCACACACACCTTCTACACTAAGTATCACCCCCACACACACCCTCTACACTAAGTATCACACCCCCACACACACCCTCTACACTAAGTATCACCCCCATACACACCCTCTACACTAAGTATCACACCCCCACACACACCCTCTACACTAAGTATCACGCCCCACACACACACCCTCTACACTAAGTATCACACCCCCACACACACCTCTACACTAAGTATAACACCCCCCACACACCCTCTACACTAAGTATCACACCCCCACACACACTCTACACTAAGTATCACACCCCCACACACACCCTCTACACTAAGTATCACACCCCCACACACACCCTCTACACTAAGTATAACGCCCCACACACACACCCTCTACACTAAGTATCACACCCCCCACACACACCCTCTACACTAAGTATCACACCCCCACACACACCCTCTACACTAAGTATCACACCCCCACACACACCCTCTACACTAAGTATAACACCCCCCACACACCCTCTACACTAAGTATCACACCCCCCACACACACCTCTACACTAAGTATCACACCCCCCACACACACCCTCTACACTAAGTATTACACCCCCCACACACACCCTCTACACTAAGTATAACACCCCCACACACACCCTCTACACTAAGTATCACACCCCCCACACACCCTCTACACTAAGTATCACCCCCCAAACACACCCTCTACACTAAGTATCACACCCCCCACACACACCCTCTACACTAAGTATCACCCCCATACACACCCTCTGCACAAAGTAACACACCCCCCACACACACCCTCTACACTAAGTATAACGCCCCACACACACACCCTCTACACTAAGTATCACACCCCCCACACACACTCTCTACACTAAGTATCACACCCCCACACACACCCTCTACACTAAGTATCACACCCCCACACACACCCTCTACACTAAGTATCACACCCCCACACACCCTCTACACTAAGTATCACACCCCCACACACCCTCTACACTAAGTATCACACCCCCACACACACCCTCTACACTAAGTATCACACCCCCACACACCCTCTACACTAAGTATCACACCCCCACACACACCCTCTACACTAAGTATCACACCCCCCACACACACCCTCTACACTAAGTATCACACCCCCCACACACACCCTCTACACTAAGTATCACACCCCACACACACCCTCTACACTAAGTATCACACCCCCCACACACACCCTCTACACTAAGTATCACACCCCCACACACACCCTCTACACTAAGTATCACACCCCCCACACACACCCTCTACACTAGGTATCACACCCCCACACACACCCTCTACACTAAGTATCACACCCCCACACACACCCTCTACACTAAGTATCACACCCCACACACACCCTCTACACTAAGTATAACACCCCCACACACACCCTCTACACTAAGTATCACACCCCCACACACACCCTCTGCACTAAGTATCACACCCCCACACACACCCTCTACACTAAGTATCACACCCCCACACACACCCTCTACACTAAGTATAACACCCCCACACACACCTCTACACTAAGTATCACACTCTCTACACTAAGTATAACACCCCCACACACCCTCTACACTAAGTATCACACCCCCACACACACTCTACACTAAGTATCACACCCCCACACACACCCTCTACACTAAGTATAACACCCCCACACACCCTCTACACTAAGTATCACACCCCCACACACACCCTCTACACTAAGTATCACACCCCCACACACACCCTCTACACTAAGTATCACCCCCCACACACCCTCTACACTAAGTATCACCCCCACACACACCCTCTACACTAAGTATCACCCCCACACACACCCTCTACACTAAGTATCACACCCCCACACACACCCTCTACACTAAGTATCACACCCCCACACACACCCTCTACACTAAGTATAACACCCCCACACACCCTCTACACTAAGTATCACCCCCCACACACACCCTCTACACTAAGTATCACACCCCCACACACACCCTCTACACTAAGTATCACCCCCCCACACACACTCTACACTAAGTATCACACCCCCACACACACCCTCTACACTAAGTATCACACCCCCACACACACCCTCTACACTAAGTATCACACCCCCACACACACCCTCTACACTAAGTATCACACCCCCCACACACACCCTCTACACTAAGTATCACCCCCCCACACACACCCTCTACACTAAGTGTCACACCCCCACACACACCCTCTGCACTAAGTATCACCCCCACACACACCCTCTACACTAAGTATCACACCCCCCACACACACCTTCTACACTAAGTATCACCCCCACACACACCCTCTACACTAAGTATCACACCCCCACACACACCCTCTACACTAAGTATCACCCCACACACACCCTCTACACTAAGTATCACACCCCCCACACACACCCTCTACACTAAGTATAACGCCCCACACACACACCCTCTACACTAAGTATCACACCCCCCACACACACCCTCTACACTAAGTATAACACCCCCCCACACACCCTCTACACTAAGTATCACACCCCCCACACACACTCTACACTAAGTATCACACCTCCCACACACACCCTCTACACTAAGTATCACACCCCCACACACACCCTCTACACTAAGTATAACGCCCCCACACACACACCCTCTACACTAAGTATCACACCCCCACACACACCCTCTACACTAAGTATCACACCCCCACACACACCCTCTACACTAAGTATCACACCCCCACACACACCCTCTACACTAAGTATAACACCCCCCACACACCCTCTACACTAAGTATCACACCCCCACACACACTCTACACTAAGTATCACACCCCCACACACACCCTCTACACTAAGTATTACACCCCCCACACACACCCTCTACACTAAGTATAACACCCCCACACACACCCTCTACACTAAGTATCACACCCCCCACACACCCTCTACACTAAGTATCACCCCCCCACACACACCCTCTACACTAAGTATCATCCCCCCACACACACCCTCTACACTAAGTATCGCCCCCTACACACCCTCTGCACAAAGTAACACACCCCCACACACACCCTCTACACTAAGTATAACGCCCCCACACACACACCCTCTACACTAAGTATCACATCCCCCACACACACTCTCTACACTAAGTATCACACCCCCACACACACCCTCTACACTAAGTATCACACCCCCACACACACTCTCTACACTAAGTATCACACCCCCACACACACCCTCTACACTAAGTATCACACCCCCCACACACCCTCTACACTAAGTATCACCCCCCAAACACACCCTCTACACTAAGTATCACCCCCCCCACACACACCCTCTACACTAAGTATCGCCCCCATACACACCCTCTGCACAAAGTAACACACCCCCACACACACCCTCTACACTAAGTATAACGCCCCCACACACACACCCTCTACACTAAGTATCACACCCCCCACACACACTCTCTACACTAAGTATCACACCCCCACACACACCCTCTACACTAAGTATCACACCCCCACACACACTCTCTACACTAAGTATCACACCCCCACTCACCCTCTACACTAAGTATCACACCCCCCACCAACCCTCTACACTAAGTATCACACCCCCCACACATACCCTCTACACTAAGTATCACACCCCCACACACCCTCTACACTAAGTATCACACCCCCACACACACCCTCTACACTAAGTATCACACCCCCACACACACCCTCTACACTAAGTATCACACCCCCACACATACCCTCTACACTAAGTATCACATCCCCACACACCCTCTACACTAAGTATCACACCCCCACACACACCCTCTACACTAAGTATCACACCCCCACACACACCCTCTACACTAAGTATAACAGCCCCACACACACCCTCTACACTAAGTATCACACCCCCACACACACCCTCTACACTAAGTATCACACCCCCACACACACCCTCTACACTAAGTATCACACCCCCCACACACACCCTCTACACTAAGTATAACACCCCCACACACCCTCTACACTAAGTATCACACCCCCACACACACTCTACACTAAGTATCACACCCCCACACACACCCTCTACACTAAGTATAACACCCCCCACACACCCTCTACACTAAGTATCACCCCCCACACACACCCTCTACACTAAGTATCATCCCCCCCACACACACCCTCTACACTAAGTATCACACCCCCCACACACACCCTCTACACTAAGTATCACCCCCCACACACACTCTACACTAAGTATCACCCCCCACACACACCCTCTACACTAAGTATCACACCCCCACACACACACTCTACACTAAGTATCACACCCCCACACACACCCTCTACACTAAGTATCACACCCCACACACACCCTCTACACTAAGTATCACACCCCCACACACACCCTCTACACTAAGTATAACACCCCCCACACACACCCTCTACACTAAGTATCACCCCCCACACACACCGTCTACACTAAGTATCACACCCCACCACACACCCTCTACACTAAGTATCACACCCCACACACACCCTCTACACTAAGTATCACACCCCCACACACACCCTCTACACTAAGTATAACACCCCCCACACACACCCTCTACACTAAGTATCACCCCCACACACACCCTCTACACTAAGTATCACACCCCCACACACACCCTCTACACTAAGTATCACCCCCACACACCCTCTACACAAATATCACACCCCCACACACCCTCTACACTAAGTATCACACCCCCACACACCCTCTACACTAAGTATCACACCCCCACACAAACCCTCTACATTAAGTATCACCCCCCACACACCCTCTACACTAAGTATCATACCCCCCACACACACCTCTACACTAAGTATCACACCCCCACACACCCTCTACACTAAGTATCACACCCCCACACACACTCTCTACACTAAGTATCACACCCCCCACACACACCCTCTACACTAAGTATCACACCCCCACACACACCCTCTACACTAAGTATCACACCCCCACACACACCCTCTACACTAAGTATCACACCCCCACACACACCCTCTACACTAAGTATCACACCCCCACACACCCTCTACACTAAGTATCACACCCCCACACACCCTCTACACTAAGTATCACACCCCCACACACACCCTCTACACTAAGTATCACCCCCCCCACACACCCTCTACACTAAATATCACACCCCCCACACACCCTCTACACTAAGTATCACACCCCCCACACACCCTCTACACTAAGTATCACACCCCCACACACACCCTCTACACTAAGTATCACCCCCACACACACCCTCTACACTAAGTATCACACCCCCACACACACCCTCTACACTAAGTATCACACCCCCACACACCCTCTACACTAAGTATCACACCCCACACACACCCTCTACACTAAGTATCACACCCCCACACACACCCTCTACACTAAGTATAACACCCCCACACACACCCTCTACACTAAGTATCACACCCCCACACACACCCTCTACACTAAGTATCACACCCCCACACACACCCTCTACACTAAGTATCACACCCCCACACACACCCTCTACACTAAGTATCACACCCCCCACACACCCTCTACACTAAGTATCACACCCCCCACACACCCTCTACACTAAGTATCACACCCCCACACACACCCTCTACACTAAGTATCACACCCCCACACACCCTCTACACAAAGTATTACACCCCCACACACCCTCTACGCTAAGTATCACACCCCCCACACACCCTCTACAATAAGTATCACAACCCCACACACACCCTCTACACTAAGTATCACCCCCCCACACACCCTCTACACTAAGTATCATACCCCCACACACACCCTCTACACTAAGTATCACACCCCCACACACACCCTCTACACTAAGTATCACACCCCCACACACACCCTCTACACTAAGTATCACACCCCCCACACACACCCTCTACACTAAGTATCACACCCCCCACACACCCCCACACACACCCTCTACACTAAGTATCACACACCCCACACACACCCTCTACACTAAGTATCACACCCCCCACACACACCCTCTACACTAAGTATCACCCCCCCCACACACCCTCTACACAAATATCACACCCCCCACACACCCTCTACGCTAAGTATCACACCCCCACACACACCCTCTACACTAAGTATCACACCCCCACACACACCCTCTACACTAAGTATCACACCCCCACACACCCCCCCACACACACTCTCTACACTAAGTATCACCCCCCCACACACACCTCTACACTAAGTAACAATATAAAATAATAAGAATCAAAATTGTCAACGGGACAACAGTAACAACAATAACCAATGGTCAAAATAACCATACATTGAACAATAACAATAAGCATACAGTAGAGGACATGTGCAGGTTGATTGGTCTGTCAGACACTGTCCCTCATCTTATGGCAGGCAGCAATGTAGTGCGCTGCCAACCCACAGCTCTCTGCGTCCTCCCCCAACAGGACGGGTAGCCTACTCTCACCAGAGAGGTCTTTGAAACCTTGAATAAGGGTTTAAAATTTGGGGAAATGACACTCTCTAATTGTTTTATATTTTTTACATTTTGTCAGGAAATGCAGATCCTTCTCAGGTTCTGCTGTGGTGCAGTGGTTGCACAGCCTTTCCTCTACAGGGAGCCAGGTTTTCCTGTGTCTACCCTTCTCAATGGCAAGGCTGTGCTCACTGAGCCTGTACTTTGTCAAAGTTTTTCTAAGGTTTTGATCAGTAACCATGGTCAAATAGTTTGCCACGGTGTACTGTCGATTTAGGGGCCAGATAGCGCTGCATTTTGCTTTGTGCTTGTGTTTCCCAATAAGCAATGTAGTTCTGTTTTGATTGTGTTGTAATTTGTTTTATTCTGATTGACTGGATATTCTGGTCCTTAGGCTTCAGTGTGTTAGTAGAACAGTTTGTGAACTCAGCCCCAGGACCAGCTGGATGAGAGAACTCCTTTCTTTGCTCAGCTCTTGGCATTGCAGGGCTTGGTAATGATATGAGAGGGGGTCACAGTATTTTGTATTTTCTCCCTCTCTCTCTCTCTCTCTCTCTCTCTAAATCTTTCTCTCTCTCTCCCTTTCTCTCTAAATCTTTCTCTCTCTCTCCCTCACTCTCTCTTTCTCTCCCTCACGCTCTATCTTTCTTTCTATCTCTCCCCTCTCTCTCTCTCTCTTTCTCTGTCTCTCGCTCTGTCTGTCTATTTCTCTCTCTGTCTGTCTCACTCTATTTATCTCACTCTTTCTATCTCTCCTCCTCTCTCTCTCTCCCCCTCTCTCTCTCTCTCTCTCTATTTCTCTTTCTCTCCTCTCTCTCTCTGTCTCTCTCTCTCTCTCTCTCTCTCTCTCTCTCTCTCTGTATCTCCCCCCTCACTACATGTCTGACTTAGTAGCCCATAATGAGGAGAGCAGGATACCTGAGCTTCAGCCTCTCTGACACTTACAAAATTTCCAAAAGAATAAAGACATTTCACATGTCATATTATGTCTATATACAGTGTTGTAATGATGTGAAAATAGTTCAAATAAATCAACATAAATATAGGTTGTATTTACAATTATGTTTGTCCTTCACTGGTTGCCCTTTTCTTGTAGCAACAGGTCACAAATATTGCTGCTGTGATTGCACACTGTGGTATTTCACTCAATAGATATGGGAGTTGATCAAAATTGGATTTGTTTTCAAATTCTTTGTGGGTCTGTGTAATCTGAAGGAAATATGTGTCTCTAATATGGTTATACATTTGGCAGGAGGTTAGGAAGTGTATCTCAGTTTCCACCTCATTTTGTGGGCAGTGTGCACATAGCCTTTCTGTTGAGAGCCAGGTCTGCCTACGGCGGCCTTTCTCAATAGCAAGGCTATGTTCACGGTGTCTGTACATTGTCAAAGATTTCCTTAATTTGCAGTAATTATCTTTGTTTTCTCATGAATTAGTTGGGTCTAACTATGTTGCTGTCCTGGGGCTCTGTAGGGTATGATTGTGTTTGTGAACAGAGCCACAGGACCAGCTTGCTTAGGGGACTCATCTCCAGGTAAATTTCTCTGTATGTGATGTTTTTGTTATGGAAGGTTTGGGAATCGTTTCCTTTTAGGTGGTTGTCGAATTTAACAGCTCTTGTCTGGATTTTGATAATTAGCGGGTATCGGCCTAATTCTGCTCTGCATGCATTATTTGGTGTTCTACGTTGTACACGGAGGATATTTTAGCAGAATTCTGCATGCGGAGTCACTATTTGGTGTTTGTCCCATTTTGTGAATTCTTGGTTGCTGAGCGGACCCCAGACCTCACAACCATAAAGGGGTTCTATAACTGATTCAAGTATTTTTTGCCAGATCCTAATTGGTATGTCGAATTTTATGTTCCTTTTGATGGCATAGAATGCCCTTCTTGCCTTGTCTCTCAGATCGTTCACAGCTTTGTGGAAGTTACCTGTGGTGCTGATATTTAGGCCAAGGTATGTATAGTTTTTTGTGTGCTCTAGGGCAACAGAGTATAGATGGAATTTGTATTTGTGGTCCTGGCAACTGGACCTTTTTAGAACACCATTATTTTGGTCTTACTGAGATTTACTGTCAGGGCCCAGGTCTGGCACAATCTGTGCAGAAGAGGCCTTCCTTGGTTGGTGACAGAAGCACCAGATCATCAGCAAACAATAGACATTTGACTTCAGATTCTAGTAGGGTGAGGCTGGGTGCTGCAGACTGTTCTGTTGATCTCGCCAATTCATTGATATATGTTGAAGAGGGTGGAGCTTAAGCTACATCCCTGTCTCACCCCATGGGAAGAAATGTGTGTGTTTTTTGCCTATTTTAACCACACACTTGATGTTTGTGTACATGGATTTTATAATGTCGTATTATTTTCCCCCAACACCACTTTCCATCAATTTATATAGCAGACCCTCATGCCAAAATGAGTCGAAGGCTTTTTTGAAATTCTTATTTATTTGACCTTTATTAATCTAGGCAAGTCAGTTAAGACAAATTCTTATTTTCAATGACGGCCTAGGAACAGTGGGCCTTGTTCAGGGGCAGAACGACAGATTTGTACCTTGTCAGCTAGGGGATTCGAACTTGCGACCTTTCGGTTACTAGCCCAACTAGGCTACCCTGCCGCCCCAACAAAGCAAGAGAAGACTTTGCCTTTGTTTTGGTTTGCAGGGTGAATGCGTGGTCTGTCATACAATAATTTGGTAAAAAGCCAATTTGACATTTGCTCAGTACATTGTTTTCACTGAGGAAATGTACGAGTCTGCTGTTAATGATAATGCAGAGGATTTTCCCAAGGTTGCTGTTGACGCATATCCCACGGTAGTTATTGGGGTCAAATTTGTCTCTACTTTTGTGGATTGGGGTGATCAGTCCTTGGCTCCAAATGTTGGGCAAGATGCCAGAGCTAAGGATGATGTTAAAAAGTTTTAGTATAGCCAAATGGAATTTGTTGTCTGTATTTTTATCATTTCATTGAGGATACCATCAACAACATGCCTTTTTGGGTTGGAGGGTTTTTATTTTGTCCTGTAGCTCATTCAAGGTAATTGGAGAATCCAGTGGGTTCTGGTAGTCTTTAATAGTTGATTCTAAGATTTGTATTTGACCATGTATTTGTTTTTGCTGTTTGTTCTTTGTTATAGAGCCAAAAAACATTGGAGAAGTGGTTTACCCATACATCTCCATTTTGGATAGATAATTATTTGTGTTGTTTTTTTAGTGTTTTCCAATTTTCCCAGAAGTGGTTTGAGTCTATGAATTCTTCAATTACATTGAGCTGATTTCTGGCGTGCTGTTCCTTCTTTTTCCATAGTCTATTTCTGTATTGTTTTAGTCATTCACCATAGTGAAGGCGTAGACTCAGGTTTTCCGGGTCTCTATGTTTTTGGTTGGACAATTTTACGGGTCTCTATGTTTTTGGTTGGACAATTTCTTTCTTAGATTTTTGCATTCTTCATCAAACCATTTGTCATTGTTGTTCATCTTCTTCGGTTTTCTATTTGAGATTTTTAGATGTGATAGGGAAGCTGAGAGGTCAAATATACTGTTAAGATTTTCTACTGCCAAGTTTATACCTTTACTATTACAGTAGAACATTTTATCCAGGAAGTTGTCTAAAAGGGATTGAATTTGTTGTTGCCTAATTGTTTATTTGGTAGGTTTCCAAACTACATTCCTTCCATCTATAGCATTTCTTAATATTATTCAGTTCCTTTGGCTTTGATGCTTCATGATTGAGTATTGCTCTGTTCAAGTATGACTGTGATTTTGCTGTGGTCTGACAGGGGTGTCAGTGGGCTGACTGTGAATGCTCTGAGAGACTCTGGGTTGAGGTCAGTGATAAAGTAGTCTACAGTACTACTGCTATAGGTGTACCTACCACAGGAGTCCCCTCAAAGCCTCCCATTGACTATGTACATACCCAGCGTGCGACAGAGCTGCAGGAGTTGTGACCCGTTTTTGTTGGTTATGTTGTCGTAGTTGTGCCATATGAAGGAGGGAATGCTGTCACCTCCAGGCAGGTGTTTGTCCCCCTGTGTGCTGAGGGTGTCAGGTTCTTGTCCAGTTCTGGCATTTAGGTTGCCACAGACTACTACATGTCCCTGAGCCTGGAAATGATTGATTTCCCCCTCCAGGATGGAGAAGCTGTCTTCATTAAATTATGGGGATTCTAGTGAGGGGATATAGGTAGCACACAGGAAGACATTTTTCTCTGTTAAGATCATTTCCTTTTCAATTTCTAGCCAAATGTAAAATGTTCCTGTGTTGATTAATTTCATGGAGTCAGTTAGGTCTGCTCTATACCAAATTAGCCTACCCCTGTGTCCCTTCCCTGTTTCACACCTGGTGGTTCAGTGGATGGGACTGCTAGCTCTCTGTAACTTAGAGGGCAACCACTGGGTCCGTCTCCTCTATACCAGGTTTCTTGTAAGATGACAATGTCTGTATTTCCGATATCTTTGATGAAGTCCAGGTTCCTGCTCTTTAGGCCAAAGGCAGATGGCTTCAGACCTTGGATATTTCAGGATGAGATGGTGAAGGCTTTGTGTTCCATAAAATGTCCAATGTTGTTGGTCGTGTGGTTTGGCCTCAGGCCAGTAAGTGTGAGTAGAGCCTGTTGAGCATCTGGTACATGCCATTGGCTTGGGCTAGTGTAAGAGTGGGGGTTGGGCCTGTTTTCCTGCTCATGGCCTGGGCGTATGTGTGACTTCCATGTTAAGGCCCTCTTTGCGGGGTGGGGTGCATGGGGTGAGCAGGAGGGGCATAGGTCTGATCTGAGGGAGCCTAAATTGTGTGTGGGCATGGTTGACTTGGGGGGTGTTGATTGGTTGGGGTGGGGGTGAGTATGTGGCTGGTGGTGTTGTGGTCTGGATGTAGGTCCTCTCGGCATGGGTCCTCTATGTGTAGGTCCGGGGGGGGTCCAGCAGGTCTGGGAGAGTGTCTCACTGGAATGGGCGGGGTGTTTATTGATCTGTTGCTCCTGTGTGAAGTGTTGGGGCTGCGTTTGAGAGCGAAGTCCTTTAGAGTCCAGGCGAAGGTGGGCACTGCTGCCTTGAATAGGTAGACCTGGTCATAGAGGCTGTTCAAGTCCAGGGTGGAGTGGTGGGCCAGGAAAACATTTTCTGCTGTGATGTAGACGTGGTCAGGGTCTGGGGACTGTTCTGCTGTGGTGTAGACGTGGTCAGGGTCTGGGGACTGTTCTGCTGTGATGTAGACGTGGTGAGGGTCTGGGGACTGTTCTGCTGTGGTGTAGACGTGGTCAGGGTCTGGGGACTGTTCTGCTGTGATGTAGACGTGGTGAGGGTCTGGGGACTGTTCTGCTGTGGTGTAGACGTGGTGAGGGTCTGAGGACTGTTCTGCTGTGGTGTAGACGTGGTCTGGGTCTGGGGACTGTTCTGCTGTGGTGTAGACGTGGTCAGGGTCTGGGGACTGTTCTGCTGTGATGTATACGTGGTGAGGGTCTGGGGACTGTTCTGCTGTGATGTAGACGTGGTCAGGGTCTGGGGACTGTTCTGCTGTGGTGTAGACGTGGTCAGGGTCTGGGGACTGTTCTGCTGTGATGTAGACGTGGTCAGGGTCTGGGGACTGTTCTGCTGTGGGGTAGACGTGGTCAGGGTCTGATGTGGACTGTTCTGCTGTGGTGTAGATGTGGTCAGGGTCTGGTGAGGACTGTTCTGCTGTGGTATAGACGTGGTCAGGGTCTGGGGACTGTTCTGCTGTGGTGTAGACGTGGTCAGGGTCTGGGGACTGTTCTGCTGTGGGGTAGACGTGGTCAGGGTCTGATGTGGACTGTTCTGCTGTGGTATAGACGTGGTCAGGGTCTGGGGACTGTTCTGCTGTGGTGTAGACGTGGTCAGGGTCTGAGTACTGTTCTGCTGTGGTGTAGACGTGGTCAGGGTCTGAGGACTGTTCTGCTGTGGTATAGACGTGGTCAGGGTCTGAGGACTGTTCTGCTGTGATGTAGACGTGGTCAGGGTCTGATGTGGACTGTTCTGCTGTGGTGTAGATGTGGTCAGGGTCTGGTGAGGACTGTTCTGCTGTGATGTAGACGTGGTCAGGGTCTGAGGACTGTTCTGCTGTGGTGTAGACGTGGTCAGGGTCTGGGGACTGTTCTGCTGTGGTGTAGACGTGGTCAGGGTCTTAGGACTGTTCTGCTGTGGTGTAGACGTGGTCAGGGTCTGAGTACTGTTCTGCTGTGGTGTAGACGTGGTCAGGGTCTGAGGACTGTTCTGCTGTGGTATAGACGTGGTCAGGGTCTGAGGACTGTTCTGCTGTGATGTAGACGTGGTCAGGGTCTGATGTGGACTGTTCTGCTGTGGTGTAGATGTGGTCAGGGTCTGGTGAGGACTGTTCTGCTGTGTGGTCAGGGTCTGGGGACTGTTCTGTTGTGATGTAGATGTGGTCAGGGTCTGGTGTGGACTGTTCTGCTGTGGTGTAGACGTGGTCAGGGTCTGGGGACTGTTCTGCTGTGGTGTAGACGTGGTCAGGGTCTGGTGTGGACTGTTCTGCTGTGGTGTAGACGTGGTCAGGGTCTGGGGACTGTTCTGCTGTGGTGTAGACGTGGTCAGGGTCTGAGGACTGTTCTGCTGTGGTATAGACGTGGTCAGGGTCTGGGGACTGTTCTGCTGTGGTGTAGACGTGATCAGGGTCTGAGGACTGTTCTGCTCTGGTGTAGACGTGGTCAGGGTCTGGGGACTGTTCTGCTGTGGTGTAGACGTGGTCAGGGTCTGGGGACTGTTCTGCTGTGATGTAGACGTGGTCAGGGTCTGGGGACTGTTCTGCTGTGGTGTAGACATGGTCAGGGTCTGGGGACTGTTCTGCTGTGGTGTAGACGTGGTCAGGGTCTGGGGACTGTTCTGCTGTGGTGTAGACGTGGTCAGGGTCTGAGGACTGTTCTAATGTGATGTAGACATGGTCAGGGTCTGGGGACTGTTCTGCTGTGATGTAGACGTGGTCAGGGTCTGGGGACTGTTCTGCTGTGGTGCAGACGTGGTCATGGTCTGAGGACTGTTCTGCTGTGGTGTAGACGTGGTCAGTGTCTGAGGACTGTTCTGCTGTGCTGTTTACGTGGTCAGCGTCTGGGGACTGTTCTGCTGTGATGTAGACGTGGTCAGGGTCTGGGGACTGTTCTGCTGTGCTGTTTACGTGGTCAGCGTCTGAGGACTGTTCTGCTGTGGTGTAGACGTGGTCAGGGTCTGGGGACTGTTCTGCTGTGCTGTTTACGTGGTCAGCGTCTGAGGACTGTTCTGCTGTGGTGTTGACGTGGTCAGGGTCTGGTGTGGACTGTTCTGCTGTGGTGTAGACGTGGTCAGGTTCTGGGTTTGACTGTTCTGCTGTGATGTAGACGTGGTCAGGGTCTGGGGACTGTTCTGCTGTGATGTAGACGTGGTCAGGGTCTGGTGTGGACTGTTCTGCTGTGATGTAGACGTGGTCAGGGTCTGGGGACTGTTCTGCTGTGGTGTAGACGTGGTCAGGGTCTGGTGTGGACTGTTCTGCTGTGATGTAGACGTGGTCAGGGTCTGGTGTGGACTGTTCTGCTGTGATGTAGACGTGGTCAGGGTCTGGGGACTGTTCTGCTGTGATGTAGACGTGGTCAGGGTCTGAGGACTGTTCTGCTGTGGTGTAGACGTGGTCAGGGTCTGAGGACTGTTCTGCTGTGATGTAGACGTGGTCAGGGTCTGGTGTGGACTGTTCTGCTGTGGTGTAGACGTGGTCAGGGTCTGGGGACTGTTCTGCTGTGGTGTAGACGTGGTCAGGGTCTGGTGTGGACTGTTCTGCTGTGATGTAGACGTGGTCAGGGTCTGGGGACTGTTCTGCTGTGATGTAGACGTGGTCAGGGTCTGGGGACTGTTCTGCTGTGCTGTTGACGTGGTCAGGGTCTGGGGACTGTTCTGCTGTGATGTAGACGTGGTCAGGGTCTGGGGACTGTTCTGCTGTGGTGTAGACGTGCTCAGGGTCTGAGGACTGTTCTGCTGTGGTGTAGACGTGGTCAGGGTCTGTGTTGGACTGTTCTGCTGTGCTGTTGACGTGGTCAGGTCTGGGGACTGTTCTGCTGTTATGTAGACGTGGTCAGGGTCTGCGGACTGTTCTGCTGTGGGGTAGACGTGGTCAGGGTCTGAGGACTGTTCTGCTGTGGTGTAGACATGGTCATGGTCTGAGGACTGTTCTGCTGTGGTGTAGACGTGGTCAGGGTCTGAGGACTGTTCTGCTGTGGTGTAGACGTGGTCAGGGTCTGGGGACTGTTCTGCTGTGATGTAGACGTGGTCAGGGTCTGGGGACTGTTCTGCTGTGGTGCAGACGTGGTCAGGGTCTGAGGACTGTTCTGCTGTGCTGTTGACGTGGTCAGGGTCTGGGGACTGTTCTGCTGTGATGTAGACATGGTCAGGGTCTGGGGACTGTTCTGCTGTGATGTAGACATTGTCAGGGTCTGGGGACTGTTCTGCTGTGGTGCAGACGTGGTCAGGGTCTGAGGACTGTTCTGCTGTGGTGTAGACGTGGTCAGGGTCTGGGGACTGTTCTGCTGTGGTGCAGACGTGGTCAGGGTCTGGGGACTGTTCTGCTGTGATGTAGACGTGGTCAGGGTCTGGTGTGGACTGTTCTGCTGTGATGTAGAAGTGGTCAGGGTCTGAGGACTGTTCTGCTGTTATTTAGAGGTGCTCAGGGTCTGGGGACTGTTCTGCTGTGATGTAGACGTGGTCAGGGTCTGATGTGGACTGTTCTGCTGTGTTGTAGATGTGGTCAGGGTCTGGTGAGGACTGTTCTGCTGTGTGGTCAGGGTCTGGGGACTGTTCTGTTGTGATGTAGATGTGGTCAGGGTCTGGTGTGGACTGTTCTGCTGTGTGGTCAGGGTCTGGGGACTGTTCTGTTGTGGTGTAGACGTGGTCAGGGTCTGAGGACTGTTCTGCTGTGGTGTAGACGTGGTCAGGGTCTGGGGGACTGTTCTGCTGTGGTGTAGACGTGGTCAGGGTCTGGGGACTGTTCTACTGTGATGTAGACGTGCTCAGGGTCTGAGGACTGTTCTGCTGTGGTATAGACGTGGTCAGGGTCTGGGGACTGTTCTGCTGTGGTGTAGACGTGATCAGGGTCTGAGGACTGTTCTGCTCTGGTGTAGACGTCGTCAGGGTCTGGTGTGGACTGTTCTGCTGTGATGAAAACGTGGTCAGGGTCTGGGGACTGTTCTGCTGTGATGTAGACGTGGTCAGGGTCTGGGGACTGTTCTGCTGTGGTGTAGACATGGTCAGGGTCTGAGGACTGTCCTGCTGTGATTTAGACGTGGTCAGGGTCTGGGGACTGTTCTGCTGTGGTGTAGACGTGGTCAGGGTCTGAGGACTGTTCTGCTGTGATGTAGACATGGTCAGGGTCTGGGGACTGTTCTGCTGTGATGTAGACGTGGTCAGGGTCTGGGGACTGTTCTGCTGTGGTGCAGATGTGGTCAGGGTCTAGGGACTGTTCTGCTGTGGTGCAGACGTGGTCAGGGTCTGAGGACTGTTCTGCTGTGGTGTAGACGTGGTCAGGGTCTGAGGACTGTTCTGCTGTGCTGTTGACGTGGTCAGGGTCTGGGGACTGTTCTGCTGTGATATAGACATAGTCAGGGTCTGTGGACTGTTCTGCTGTGATGTAGACATGGTCAGGGTCTGGGGACTGTTCTGCTGTGATGTAGACATGGTCAGGGTCTGGGGGACTGTTCTGCTGTGATGTAGACGTGGTCAGGGTCTGGGGACTGTTCTGCTGTGGTGTAGACGTGGTCAGGGTCTGGGGACTGTTCTGCTGTGGTGCAGACGTGGTCAGGGTCTGAGGACTGTTCTGCTGTGGTGCAGACGTGGTCAGGGTCTGAGGACTGTTCTGCTGTGGTGTAGACGTGGTCAGGGTCTGAGGACTGTTCTGCTGTGCTGTTGACGTGGTCAGGGTCTGGGGACTGTTCTGCTGTGATGTAGACATTGTCAGGGTCTGGGGACTGTTCTGCTGTGGTGTAGACGTGGTCAGGGTCTGAGGACTGTTCTGCTGTGGTGTAGACGTGGTCAGGGTCTGGGGACTGTTCTGCTGTGATGTAGACATTGTCAGGGTCTGGGTTTGACTGTTCTGCTGTGGTGTAGACGTGGTCAGGGTCTGAGGACTGTTCTGCTGTGGTGTAGACGTGGTCAGGGTCTGGGGACTGTTCTGCTGTGGTGTAGACGTAGTCAGGGTCTGAGGTGGACTGTTCTGCTGTGCTGTTGACTTGGTCAGGGTCTGGGGACTGTTCTGCTGTTATGTAGACGTGGTCAGGGTCTGCGGACTGTTCTGCTGTGGGGTAGACGTGGTCAGGGTCTGAGGACTGTTCTGCTGTGATGTAGACTTGGTCAGGGTCTGAGGACTGTTCTGCTGTGATGTAGACGTGGTCAGGGTCTGCGGACTGTTCTGCTGTGGGGTAGACGTGGTCAGGGTCTGAGGACTGTTCTGCTGTGATGTAGACGTGGTCAGGGTCTGGTGTGGACTGTTCTGCTGTGATGTAGACGTGGTCAGGGTCTGGGGACTGTTCTGCTGTGGTGTAGACGTGGTCAGGGTCTGGTGTGGACTGTTCTGCTGTGATGTAGACGTGGTCAGGGTCTGAGGACTGTTCTGCTGTGATGTAGACGTGGTCAGGGTCTGGTGTGGACTGTTCTGCTGTGGTGTAGACGTGGTCAGGGTCTGGGGACTGTTCTGCTGTGGTGTAGACATGGTCAGGGTCTGAGGACTGTCCTGCTGTGATTTAGACGTGGTCAGGGTCTGGGGACTGTTCTGCTGTGGTGTAGACGTGGTCAGGGTCTGAGGACTGTTCTGCTGTGATGTAGACATGGTCAGGGTCTGGGGACTGTTCTGCTGTGATGTAGACGTGGTCAGGGTCTGGGGACTGTTCTGCTGTGGTGCAGATGTGGTCAGGGTCTAGGGACTGTTCTGCTGTGGTGCAGACGTGGTCAGGGTCTGAGGACTGTTCTGCTGTGGTGTAGACGTGGTCAGGGTCTGAGGACTGTTCTGCTGTGCTGTTGACGTGGTCAGGGTCTGGGGACTGTTCTGCTGTGATATAGACATAGTCAGGGTCTGTGGACTGTTCTGCTGTGATGTAGACATGGTCAGGGTCTGGGGACTGTTCTGCTGTGATGTAGACATGGTCAGGGTCTGGGGACTGTTCTGCTGTGATGTAGACGTGGTCAGGGTCTGGGGACTGTTCTGCTGTGGTGTAGACGTGGTCAGGGTCTGGGGACTGTTCTGCTGTGGTGCAGACGTGGTCAGGGTCTGAGGACTGTTCTGCTGTGGTGCAGACGTGGTCAGGGTCTGAGGACTGTTCTGCTGTGGTGTAGACGTGGTCAGGGTCTGAGGACTGTTCTGCTGTGCTGTTGACGTGGTCAGGGTCTGGGGACTGTTCTGCTGTGATGTAGACATTGTCAGGGTCTGGGGACTGTTCTGCTGTGGTGTAGACGTGGTCAGGGTCTGAGGACTGTTCTGCTGTGGTGTAGACGTGGTCAGGGTCTGGGGACTGTTCTGCTGTGATGTAGACATTGTCAGGGTCTGGGTTTGACTGTTCTGCTGTGGTGTAGACGTGGTCAGGGTCTGAGGACTGTTCTGCTGTGGTGTAGACGTGGTCAGGGTCTGGGGACTGTTCTGCTGTGGTGTAGACGTAGTCAGGGTCTGAGGTGGACTGTTCTGCTGTGCTGTTGACTTGGTCAGGGTCTGGGGACTGTTCTGCTGTTATGTAGACGTGGTCAGGGTCTGCGGACTGTTCTGCTGTTATGTAGACGTGGTCAGGGTCTGCGGACTGTTCTGCTGTGGGGTAGACGTGGTCAGGGTCTGAGGACTGTTCTGCTGTGATGTAGACGTGGTCAGGGTCTGGTGTGGACTGTTCTGCTGTGATGTAGACGTGGTCAGGGTCTGGGGACTGTTCTGCTGTGGTGTAGACGTGGTCAGGGTCTGGTGTGGACTGTTCTGCTGTGATGTAGACGTGGTCAGGGTCTGAGGACTGTTCTGCTGTGATGTAGACGTGGTCAGGGTCTGGTGTGGACTGTTCTGCTGTGGTGTAGACGTGGTCAGGGTCTGGGGACTGTTCTGCTGTGGTGTAGACGTGGTCAGGGTCTGGTGTGGACTGTTCTGCTGTTATGTAGACGTGCTCAGGGTCTGAGCACTGTTCTGCTGTGATGTAGACGTGGTCAGGGTCTGGGGACTGTTCTGCTGTGGTGTAGACGTGGTCAGGGTCTGTGTTGGACTGTTCTGCTGTGCTGTTGACGTGGTCAGGGTCTGGGGACTGTTCTGCTGTTATGTAGACGTGGTCAGGGTCTGCGGACTGTTCTGCTGTGGGGTAGACGTGGTCAGGGTCTGAGGACTGTTCTGCTGTGGTGTAGACGTGGTCAGGGTCTGGGGACTGTTCTGCTGTGATGTAGACGTGGTCAGGGTCTGGGGACTGTTCTGCTGTGGTGCAGACGTGGTCAGGGTCTGAGGACTGTTCTGCTGTGCTGTTGACGTGGTCAGGGTCTGGGGACTGTTCTGCTGTGATGTAGACATGGTCAGGGTCTGGGGACTGTTCTGCTGTGATGTAGACATTGTCAGGGTCTGGGGACTGTTCTGCTGTGGTGCAGACGTGGTCAGGGTCTGAGGACTGTTCTGCTGTGGTGTAGACGTGGTCAGGGTCTGGGGACTGTTCTGCTGTGGTGCAGACGTGGTCAGGGTCTGGGGACTGTTCTGCTGTGATGTAGACGTGGTCAGGGTCTGGTGTGGACTGTTCTGCTGTGATGTAGAAGTGGTCAGGGTCTGAGGACTGTTCTGCTGTTATTTAGAGGTGCTCAGGGTCTGGGGACTGTTCTGCTGTGATGTAGACGTGGTCAGGGTCTGATGTGGACTGTTCTGCTGTGTTGTAGATGTGGTCAGGGTCTGGTGAGGACTGTTCTGCTGTGTGGTCAGGGTCTGGGGACTGTTCTGTTGTGATGTAGATGTGGTCAGGGTCTGGTGTGGACTGTTCTGCTGTGTGGTCAGGGTCTGGGGACTGTTCTGTTGTGGTGTAGACGTGGTCAGGGTCTGAGGACTGTTCTGCTGTGGTGTAGACGTGGTCAGGGTCTGGGGACTGTTCTGCTGTGGTGTAGACGTGGTCAGGGTCTGGGGACTGTTCTACTGTGATGTAGACGTGCTCAGGGTCTGAGGACTGTTCTGCTGTGGTATAGACGTGGTCAGGGTCTGGGGACTGTTCTGCTGTGGTGTAGACGTGATCAGGGTCTGAGGACTGTTCTGCTCTGGTGTAGACGTCGTCAGGGTCTGGTGTGGACTGTTCTGCTGTGATGAAAACGTGGTCAGGGTCTGGGGACTGTTCTGCTGTGATGTAGACGTGGTCAGGGTCTGGGGACTGTTCTGCTGTGGTGTAGACATGGTCAGGGTCTGAGGACTGGCCTGCTGTGATTTAGACGTGGTCAGGGTCTGGGGACTGTTCTGCTGTGGTGTAGACGTGGTCAGGGTCTGAGGACTGTTCTGCTGTGATGTAGACATGGTCAGGGTCTGGGGACTGTTCTGCTGTGATGTAGACGTGGTCAGGGTCTGGGGACTGTTCTGCTGTGGTGCAGATGTGGTCAGGGTCTAGGGACTGTTCTGCTGTGGTGCAGACGTGGTCAGGGTCTGAGGACTGTTCTGCTGTGGTGTAGACGTGGTCAGGGTCTGAGGACTGTTCTGCTGTGCTGTTGACGTGGTCAGGGTCTGGGGACTGTTCTGCTGTGATATAGACATAGTCAGGGTCTGTGGACTGTTCTGCTGTGATGTAGACATGGTCAGGGTCTGGGGACTGTTCTGCTGTGATGTAGACATGGTCAGGGTCTGGGGACTGTTCTGCTGTGATGTAGACGTGGTCAGGGTCTGGGGACTGTTCTGCTGTGGTGTAGACGTGGTCAGGGTCTGGGGACTGTTCTGCTGTGGTGCAGACGTGGTCAGGGTCTGAGGACTGTTCTGCTGTGGTGCAGACGTGGTCAGGGTCTGAGGACTGTTCTGCTGTGGTGTAGACGTGGTCAGGGTCTGAGGACTGTTCTGCTGTGCTGTTGACGTGGTCAGGGTCTGGGGACTGTTCTGCTGTGATGTAGACGTGGTCAGGGTCTGGGGACTGTTCTGCTGTGGTGTAGACGTGCTCAGGGTCTGAGGACTGTTCTGCTGTGGTGTAGACGTGGTCAGGGTCTGTGTTGGACTGTTCTGCTGTGCTGTTGACGTGGTCAGGGTCTGGGGACTGTTCTGCTGTTATGTAGACGTGGTCAGGGTCTGCGGACTGTTCTGCTGTGGGGTAGACGTGGTCAGGGTCTGAGGACTGTTCTGCTGTGGTGTAGACATGGTCATGGTCTGAGGACTGTTCTGCTGTGGTGTAGACGTGGTCAGGGTCTGAGGACTGTTCTGCTGTGGTGTAGACGTGGTCAGGGTCTGGGGACTGTTCTGCTGTGATGTAGACGTGGTCAGGGTCTGGGGACTGTTCTGCTGTGGTGCAGACGTGGTCAGGGTCTGAGGACTGTTCTGCTGTGCTGTTGACGTGGTCAGGGTCTGGGGACTGTTCTGCTGTGATGTAGACATGGTCAGGGTCTGGGGACTGTTCTGCTGTGATGTAGACATTGTCAGGGTCTGGGGACTGTTCTGCTGTGGTGCAGACGTGGTCAGGGTCTGAGGACTGTTCTGCTGTGGTGTAGACGTGGTCAGGGTCTGGGGACTGTTCTGCTGTGGTGCAGACGTGGTCAGGGTCTGGGGACTGTTCTGCTGTGATGTAGACGTGGTCAGGGTCTGGTGTGGACTGTTCTGCTGTGATGTAGAAGTGGTCAGGGTCTGAGGACTGTTCTGCTGTTATTTAGAGGTGCTCAGGGTCTGGGGACTGTTCTGCTGTGATGTAGACGTGGTCAGGGTCTGATGTGGACTGTTCTGCTGTGTTGTAGATGTGGTCAGGGTCTGGTGAGGACTGTTCTGCTGTGTGGTCAGGGTCTGGGGACTGTTCTGTTGTGATGTAGATGTGGTCAGGGTCTGGTGTGGACTGTTCTGCTGTGTGGTCAGGGTCTGGGGACTGTTCTGTTGTGGTGTAGACGTGGTCAGGGTCTGAGGACTGTTCTGCTGTGGTGTAGACGTGGTCAGGGTCTGGGGACTGTTCTGCTGTGGTGTAGACGTGGTCAGGGTCTGGGGACTGTTCTACTGTGATGTAGACGTGCTCAGGGTCTGAGGACTGTTCTGCTGTGGTATAGACGTGGTCAGGGTCTGGGGACTGTTCTGCTGTGGTGTAGACGTGATCAGGGTCTGAGGACTGTTCTGCTCTGGTGTAGACGTCGTCAGGGTCTGGTGTGGACTGTTCTGCTGTGATGAAAACGTGGTCAGGGTCTGGGGACTGTTCTGCTGTGATGTAGACGTGGTCAGGGTCTGGGGACTGTTCTGCTGTGGTGTAGACATGGTCAGGGTCTGAGGACTGTCCTGCTGTGATTTAGACGTGGTCAGGGTCTGGGGACTGTTCTGCTGTGGTGTAGACGTGGTCAGGGTCTGAGGACTGTTCTGCTGTGATGTAGACATGGTCAGGGTCTGGGGACTGTTCTGCTGTGATGTAGACGTGGTCAGGGTCTGGGGACTGTTCTGCTGTGGTGCAGATGTGGTCAGGGTCTAGGGACTGTTCTGCTGTGGTGCAGACGTGGTCAGGGTCTGAGGACTGTTCTGCTGTGGTGTAGACGTGGTCAGGGTCTGAGGACTGTTCTGCTGTGCTGTTGACGTGGTCAGGGTCTGGGGACTGTTCTGCTGTGATATAGACATAGTCAGGGTCTGTGGACTGTTCTGCTGTGATGTAGACATGGTCAGGGTCTGGGGACTGTTCTGCTGTGATGTAGACATGGTCAGGGTCTGGGGACTGTTCTGCTGTGATGTAGACGTGGTCAGGGTCTGGGGACTGTTCTGCTGTGGTGTAGACGTGGTCAGGGTCTGGGGACTGTTCTGCTGTGGTGCAGACGTGGTCAGGGTCTGAGGACTGTTCTGCTGTGGTGCAGACGTGGTCAGGGTCTGAGGACTGTTCTGCTGTGGTGTAGACGTGGTCAGGGTCTGAGGACTGTTCTGCTGTGCTGTTGACGTGGTCAGGGTCTGGGGACTGTTCTGCTGTGATGTAGACATTGTCAGGGTCTGGGGACTGTTCTGCTGTGGTGTAGACGTGGTCAGGGTCTGAGGACTGTTCTGCTGTGGTGTAGACGTGGTCAGGGTCTGGGGACTGTTCTGCTGTGATGTAGACATTGTCAGGGTCTGGGTTTGACTGTTCTGCTGTGGTGTAGACGTGGTCAGGGTCTGAGGACTGTTCTGCTGTGGTGTAGACGTGGTCAGGGTCTGGGGACTGTTCTGCTGTGGTGTAGACGTAGTCAGGGTCTGAGGTGGACTGTTCTGCTGTGCTGTTGACTTGGTCAGGGTCTGGGGACTGTTCTGCTGTTATGTAGACGTGGTCAGGGTCTGCGGACTGTTCTGCTGTGGGGTAGACGTGGTCAGGGTCTGAGGACTGTTCTGCTGTGATGTAGACTTGGTCAGGGTCTGAGGACTGTTCTGCTGTGATGTAGACGTGGTCAGGGTCTGCGGACTGTTCTGCTGTGGGGTAGACGTGGTCAGGGTCTGAGGACTGTTCTGCTGTGATGTAGACGTGGTCAGGGTCTGGTGTGGACTGTTCTGCTGTGATGTAGACGTGGTCAGGGTCTGGGGACTGTTCTGCTGTGGTGTAGACGTGGTCAGGGTCTGGTGTGGACTGTTCTGCTGTGATGTAGACGTGGTCAGGGTCTGAGGACTGTTCTGCTGTGATGTAGACGTGGTCAGGGTCTGGTGTGGACTGTTCTGCTGTGGTGTAGACGTGGTCAGGGTCTGGGGACTGTTCTGCTGTGGTGTAGACATGGTCAGGGTCTGAGGACTGTCCTGCTGTGATTTAGACGTGGTCAGGGTCTGGGGACTGTTCTGCTGTGGTGTAGACGTGGTCAGGGTCTGAGGACTGTTCTGCTGTGATGTAGACATGGTCAGGGTCTGGGGACTGTTCTGCTGTGATGTAGACGTGGTCAGGGTCTGGGGACTGTTCTGCTGTGGTGCAGATGTGGTCAGGGTCTAGGGACTGTTCTGCTGTGGTGCAGACGTGGTCAGGGTCTGAGGACTGTTCTGCTGTGGTGTAGACGTGGTCAGGGTCTGAGGACTGTTCTGCTGTGCTGTTGACGTGGTCAGGGTCTGGGGACTGTTCTGCTGTGATATAGACATAGTCAGGGTCTGTGGACTGTTCTGCTGTGATGTAGACATGGTCAGGGTCTGGGGACTGTTCTGCTGTGATGTAGACATGGTCAGGGTCTGGGGACTGTTCTGCTGTGATGTAGACGTGGTCAGGGTCTGGGGACTGTTCTGCTGTGGTGTAGACGTGGTCAGGGTCTGGGGACTGTTCTGCTGTGGTGCAGACGTGGTCAGGGTCTGAGGACTGTTCTGCTGTGGTGCAGACGTGGTCAGGGTCTGAGGACTGTTCTGCTGTGGTGTAGATGTGGTCAGGGTCTGAGGACTGTTCTGCTGTGCTGTTGACGTGGTCAGGGTCTGGGGACTGTTCTGCTGTGATGTAGACATTGTCAGGGTCTGGGGACTGTTCTGCTGTGGTGTAGACGTGGTCAGGGTCTGAGGACTGTTCTGCTGTGGTGTAGACGTGGTCAGGGTCTGGGGACTGTTCTGCTGTGATGTAGACATTGTCAGGGTCTGGGTTTGACTGTTCTGCTGTGGTGTAGACGTGGTCAGGGTCTGAGGACTGTTCTGCTGTGGTGTAGACGTGGTCAGGGTCTGGGGACTGTTCTGCTGTGGTGTAGACGTAGTCAGGGTCTGAGGTGGACTGTTCTGCTGTGCTGTTGACTTGGTCAGGGTCTGGGGACTGTTCTGCTGTTATGTAGACGTGGTCAGGGTCTGCGGACTGTTCTGCTGTTATGTAGACGTGGTCAGGGTCTGCGGACTGTTCTGCTGTGGGGTAGACGTGGTCAGGGTCTGAGGACTGTTCTGCTGTGATGTAGACTTGGTCAGGGTCTGAGGACTGTTCTGCTGTGATGTAGACGTGGTCAGGGTCTGCGGACTGTTCTGCTGTGGGGTAGACGTGGTCAGGGTCTGAGGACTGTTCTGCTGTGATGTAGACGTGGTCAGGGTCTGGTGTGGACTGTTCTGCTGTGATGTAGACGTGGTCAGGGTCTGGGGACTGTTCTGCTGTGGTGTAGACGTGGTCAGGGTCTGGTGTGGACTGTTCTGCTGTGATGTAGACGTGGTCAGGGTCTGAGGACTGTTCTGCTGTGATGTAGACGTGGTCAGGGTCTGGTGTGGACTGTTCTGCTGTGGTGTAGACGTGGTCAGGGTCTGGGGACTGTTCTGCTGTGGTGTAGACGTGGTCAGGGTCTGGTGTGGACTGTTCTGCTGTTATGTAGACGTGCTCAGGGTCTGAGCACTGTTCTGCTGTGATGTAGACGTGGTCAGGGTCTGGGGACTGTTCTGCTGTGGTGTAGACGTGGTCAGGGTCTGTGTTGGACTGTTCTGCTGTGCTGTTGACGTGGTCAGGGTCTGGGGACTGTTCTGCTGTTATGTAGACGTGGTCAGGGTCTGCGGACTGTTCTGCTGTGGGGTAGACGTGGTCAGGGTCTGAGGACTGTTCTGCTGTGGTGTAGACATGGTCATGGTCTGAGGACTGTTCTGCTGTGGTGTAGACGTGGTCAGGGTCTGAGGACTGTTCTGCTGTGGTGTAGACGTGGTCAGGGTCTGGGGACTGTTCTGCTGTGATGTAGACGTGGTCAGGGTCTGGGGACTGTTCTGCTGTGGTGCAGACGTGGTCAGGGTCTGAGGACTGTTCTGCTGTGCTGTTGACGTGGTCAGGGTCTGGGGACTGTTCTGCTGTGATGTAGACATGGTCAGGGTCTGGGGACTGTTCTGCTGTGATGTAGACATTGTCAGGGTCTGGGGACTGTTCTGCTGTGGTGCAGACGTGGTCAGGGTCTGAGGACTGTTCTGCTGTGGTGTAGACGTGGTCAGGGTCTGGGGACTGTTCTGCTGTGGTGCAGACGTGGTCAGGGTCTGGGGACTGTTCTGCTGTGATGTAGACGTGGTCAGGGTCTGGTGTGGACTGTTCTGCTGTGATGTAGAAGTGGTCAGGGTCTGAGGACTGTTCTGCTGTTATTTAGAGGTGCTCAGGGTCTGGGGACTGTTCTGCTGTGATGTAGACGTGGTCAGGGTCTGATGTGGACTGTTCTGCTGTGTTGTAGATGTGGTCAGGGTCTGGTGAGGACTGTTCTGCTGTGTGGTCAGGGTCTGGGGACTGTTCTGTTGTGATGTAGATGTGGTCAGGGTCTGGTGTGGACTGTTCTGCTGTGTGGTCAGGGTCTGGGGACTGTTCTGTTGTGGTGTAGACGTGGTCAGGGTCTGAGGACTGTTCTGCTGTGGTGTAGACGTGGTCAGGGTCTGGGGACTGTTCTGCTGTGGTGTAGACGTGGTCAGGGTCTGGGGACTGTTCTACTGTGATGTAGACGTGCTCAGGGTCTGAGGACTGTTCTGCTGTGGTATAGACGTGGTCAGGGTCTGGGGACTGTTCTGCTGTGGTGTAGACGTGATCAGGGTCTGAGGACTGTTCTGCTCTGGTGTAGACGTCGTCAGGGTCTGGTGTGGACTGTTCTGCTGTGATGAAAACGTGGTCAGGGTCTGGGGACTGTTCTGCTGTGATGTAGACGTGGTCAGGGTCTGGGGACTGTTCTGCTGTGGTGTAGACATGGTCAGGGTCTGAGGACTGGCCTGCTGTGATTTAGACGTGGTCAGGGTCTGGGGACTGTTCTGCTGTGGTGTAGACGTGGTCAGGGTCTGAGGACTGTTCTGCTGTGATGTAGACATGGTCAGGGTCTGGGGACTGTTCTGCTGTGATGTAGACGTGGTCAGGGTCTGGGGACTGTTCTGCTGTGGTGCAGATGTGGTCAGGGTCTAGGGACTGTTCTGCTGTGGTGCAGACGTGGTCAGGGTCTGAGGACTGTTCTGCTGTGGTGTAGACGTGGTCAGGGTCTGAGGACTGTTCTGCTGTGCTGTTGACGTGGTCAGGGTCTGGGGACTGTTCTGCTGTGATATAGACATAGTCAGGGTCTGTGGACTGTTCTGCTGTGATGTAGACATGGTCAGGGTCTGGGGACTGTTCTGCTGTGATGTAGACATGGTCAGGGTCTGGGGACTGTTCTGCTGTGATGTAGACGTGGTCAGGGTCTGGGGACTGTTCTGCTGTGGTGTAGACGTGGTCAGGGTCTGGGGACTGTTCTGCTGTGGTGCAGACGTGGTCAGGGTCTGAGGACTGTTCTGCTGTGGTGCAGACGTGGTCAGGGTCTGAGGACTGTTCTGCTGTGGTGTAGACGTGGTCAGGGTCTGAGGACTGTTCTGCTGTGCTGTTGACGTGGTCAGGGTCTGGGGACTGTTCTGCTGTGATGTAGACATTGTCAGGGTCTGGGGACTGTTCTGCTGTGGTGTAGACGTGGTCAGGGTCTGAGGACTGTTCTGCTGTGGTGTAGACGTGGTCAGGGTCTGGGGACTGTTCTGCTGTGATGTAGACATTGTCAGGGTCTGGGTTTGACTGTTCTGCTGTGGTGTAGACGTGGTCAGGGTCTGAGGACTGTTCTGCTGTGGTGTAGACGTGGTCAGGGTCTGGGGACTGTTCTGCTGTGGTGTAGACGTAGTCAGGGTCTGAGGTGGACTGTTCTGCTGTGCTGTTGACTTGGTCAGGGTCTGGGGACTGTTCTGCTGTTATGTAGACGTGGTCAGGGTCTGCGGACTGTTCTGCTGTTATGTAGACGTGGTCAGGGTCTGCGGACTGTTCTGCTGTGGGGTAGACGTGGTCAGGGTCTGAGGACTGTTCTGCTGTGATGTAGACTTGGTCAGGGTCTGAGGACTGTTCTGCTGTGATGTAGACGTGGTCAGGGTCTGCGGACTGTTCTGCTGTGGGGTAGACGTGGTCAGGGTCTGAGGACTGTTCTGCTGTGATGTAGACGTGGTCAGGGTCTGGTGTGGACTGTTCTGCTGTGATGTAGACGTGGTCAGGGTCTGGGGACTGTTCTGCTGTGGTGTAGACGTGGTCAGGGTCTGGTGTGGACTGTTCTGCTGTGATGTAGACGTGGTCAGGGTCTGAGGACTGTTCTGCTGTGATGTAGACGTGGTCAGGGTCTGGTGTGGACTGTTCTGCTGTGGTGTAGACGTGGTCAGGGTCTGGGGACTGTTCTGCTGTGGTGTAGACATGGTCAGGGTCTGAGGACTGTCCTGCTGTGATTTAGACGTGGTCAGGGTCTGGGGACTGTTCTGCTGTGGTGTAGACGTGGTCAGGGTCTGAGGACTGTTCTGCTGTGATGTAGACATGGTCAGGGTCTGGGGACTGTTCTGCTGTGATGTAGACGTGGTCAGGGTCTGGGGACTGTTCTGCTGTGGTGCAGATGTGGTCAGGGTCTAGGGACTGTCCTGCTGTGGTGCAGACGTGGTCAGGGTCTGAGGACTGTTCTGCTGTGGTGTAGACGTGGTCAGGGTCTGAGGACTGTTCTGCTGTGCTGTTGACGTGGTCAGGGTCTGGGGACTGTTCTGCTGTGATATAGACATAGTCAGGGTCTGTGGACTGTTCTGCTGTGATGTAGACATGGTCAGGGTCTGGGGACTGTTCTGCTGTGATGTAGACATGGTCAGGGTCTGGGGACTGTTCTGCTGTGATGTAGACGTGGTCAGGGTCTGGGGACTGTTCTGCTGTGGTGTAGACGTGGTCAGGGTCTGGGGACTGTTCTGCTGTGGTGCAGACGTGGTCAGGGTCTGAGGACTGTTCTGCTGTGGTGCAGACGTGGTCAGGGTCTGAGGACTGTTCTGCTGTGGTGTAGACGTGGTCAGGGTCTGAGGACTGTTCTGCTGTGCTGTTGACGTGGTCAGGGTCTGGGGACTGTTCTGCTGTGATGTAGACATTGTCAGGGTCTGGGGACTGTTCTGCTGTGGTGTAGACGTGGTCAGGGTCTGAGGACTGTTCTGCTGTGGTGTAGACGTGGTCAGGGTCTGGGGACTGTTCTGCTGTGATGTAGACATTGTCAGGGTCTGGGTTTGACTGTTCTGCTGTGGTGTAGACGTGGTCAGGGTCTGAGGACTGTTCTGCTGTGGTGTAGACGTGGTCAGGGTCTGGGGACTGTTCTGCTGTGGTGTAGACGTAGTCAGGGTCTGAGGTGGACTGTTCTGCTGTGCTGTTGACTTGGTCAGGGTCTGGGGACTGTTCTGCTGTTATGTAGACGTGGTCAGGGTCTGCGGACTGTTCTGCTGTGGGGTAGACGTGGTCAGGGTCTGAGGACTGTTCTGCTGTGATGTAGACTTGGTCAGGGTCTGAGGACTGTTCTGCTGTGATGTAGACGTGGTCAGGGTCTGCGGACTGTTCTGCTGTGGGGTAGACGTGGTCAGGGTCTGAGGACTGTTCTGCTGTGATGTAGACGTGGTCAGGGTCTGGTGTGGACTGTTCTGCTGTGATGTAGACGTGGTCAGGGTCTGGGGACTGTTCTGCTGTGGTGTAGACGTGGTCAGGGTCTGGTGTGGACTGTTCTGCTGTGATGTAGACGTGGTCAGGGTCTGAGGACTGTTCTGCTGTGATGTAGACGTGGTCAGGGTCTGGTGTGGACTGTTCTGCTGTGGTGTAGACGTGGTCAGGGTCTGGGGACTGTTCTGCTGTGGTGTAGACGTGGTCAGGGTCTGGTGTGGACTGTTCTGCTGTTATGTAGACGTGCTCAGGGTCTGAGCACTGTTCTGCTGTGATGTAGACGTGGTCAGGGTCTGGGGACTGTTCTGCTGTGATGTAGACGTGGTCAGGGTCTGGGGACTGTTCTGCTGTGGTGTAGACGTGGTCAGGGTCTGGGGACTGTTCTGCTGTGGTGTAGACGTGGTCAGGGTCTGAGTTGGACTGTTCTGCTGTGCTGTTGACGTGGTCAGGGTCTGGGGACTGTTCTGCTGTTATGTAGACGTGGTCAGGGTCTGCGGACTGTTCTGCTGTGGGGTAGACGTGGTCAGGGTCTGAGGACTGTTCTGCTGTGGTGTAGACATGGTCAGGGTCTGAGGACTGTTCTGCTGTGATGTAGACATGGTCATGGTCTGAGGACTGTTCTGCTGTGGTGTAGACGTGGTCAGGGTCTGAGGACTGTTCTGCTGTGATGTAGACATGGTCAGGGTCTGGGGACTGTTCTGCTGTGATGTAGACGTGGTCAGGGTCTGGTGTGGACTGTTCTGCTGTGATGTAGACGTGGTCAGGGTCTGGGGACTGTTCTGCTGTGATGTAGACGTGGTCAGGGTCTGAGGACTGTTCTGCTGTGATGTAGACATGGTCAGGGTCTGGGGACTGTTCTGCTCTGGTGTAGACGTGGTCAGGGTCTGGTGTGGACTGTTCTGCTGTGATGAAAACGTGGTCAGGGTCTGGGGACTGTTCTGCTGTGATGTAGACGTGGTCAGGGTCTGGGGACTGTCCTGCTGTGATTTAGACGTGGTCAGGGTCTGGGGACTGTTCTGCTGTGATGAAAACGTGGTCAGGGTCTGAGGACTGTTCTGCTGTGATTTAGACGTGGTCAGGGTCTGGTGTGGACTGTTCTGCTGTGGTGTAGACATGGTCAGGGTCTGGGGACTGTTCTGCTGTGGTGTAGACGTGGTCAGGGTCTGGTGTGGACTGTTCTGCTGTGGTGTAGACATGGTCAGGGTCTGGGGACGGTTCTGCTGTGATGTAGCCGTGGTGAGGGTCTGGGGACTGTTCTGCTGTGATGTAGCCGTGGTCAGGGTCTGAGGACTGTTCTGCTGTGGTGTAGACGTGGTCAGGGTCTGGGAACTGTTCTGCTGTGGTGTAGACGTGGTCAGGGTCTGAGGACTGTTCTGCTGTGGTGTAGACGTGGTCAGGGTCTGGGGACTGTTCTGCTGTGGTGTAGACGTGGTCAGGGTCTGATGTGGACTGTTCTCCTGTGATGTAGACGTGGTCAGGGTCTGAGGACTGTTCTGCTGTGATGTAGACGTGGTCAGGGTCTGGGGACTGTTCTGCTGTGGTGTAGACGTTGTCAGGGTCTGGTGTGGACTGTTCTGCTGTAATGTAGACGTGGTCAGGGTCTGGGGACTGTTCTGCTTTGATGTAGACGTGGTCAGGGTCTGGTGTGGACTGTTCTGCTGTAATGTAGACGTGGTCAGGGTCTGAGGACTGTTCTGCTGTGATGTAGACGTGGTCACGGTCTGAGGACTGTTCTGCTGTGCTGTTGACGTGGTCAGGGTCTGGTGTGGACTGTTCTGCTGTGGTGTAGACGTGGTTAGGGTCTGGGGACTGTTCTGCTGTGGTGTAGACGTGGTCAGGGTCTGAGGACTGTTCTGCTGTGATGTAGACGTGGTCAGGGTCTGAGGTGGACTGTTCTGCTGTGCTGTTGACGTGGTCAGGGTCTGGTGTGGACTGTTCTGCTGTGGTGTAGACGTTGTCAGGGTCTGCGGACTGTTCTGCTGTGGGGTAGACGTGGTCAGGGTCTGAGGACTGTTCTGCTGTGGTGTAGACGTGGTCAGGGTCTGGGGACGGTTCTGCTGTGGTGTAGACGTGGTCAGGGTGTGGGGACTGTTCTGCTGTGATGTAGACGTGGTCAGGGTCTGGTGTGGGGACTGTTCTGCTGTGATGTAGACGTGGTCAGGGTCTGAGGACTGTTCTGCTTTGATGTAGACGTGGTCAGGGTCTGGGGACTGTTCTGCTGTGATGTAGACGTGGTCAGGGTCTGAGGACTGTTCTGCTGTGATGTAGACGTGGTCAGGGTCTGGGGACTGTTCTGCTGTGGTGTAGACGTGGTCAGGGTCTGAGGACTGTTCTGCTGTGATGTAGACGTGGTCAGGGTTTGGTGTGGACTGTTCTGCAGTGATGTAGACGTGGTCAGGGTCTGAGGACTGTCCTGCTTTGATGTAGACGTGGTCAGGGTCTGGGGACTGTTCTGCTGTGATGTAGACGTGGTCAGGGTCTGAGGTGGACTGTTCTGCTGTGATGTAGACGTGGTCAGGGTCTGGGGACTGTTCTGCTGTGATGTAGACGTGGTCAGGGTCTGAGGACTGTTCTGCTTTGATGTAGACGTGGTGAGGGTCTGGGGACTGTTCTGCTGTGGTGTAGACGTGGTCAGGGTCCAGTGTGGACTGTTCTGCTGTGGTGTAGAATTGGTCAGGGTCTGGGGACTGTTCTGCTGTGGTGTAGACGTGGTCAGGGTCTGAGGACTGTTCTGCTTTGATGTAGACGTGGTCAGGGTCTGAGGACTGTTCTGCTGTGGTGTAGACGTGGTCAGGGTCTGGGGACTGTTCTGCTGTGGTGTAGACGAGGTCAGGGTCTGGGGACTGTTCTGCTGTGATGTAGACGTGGTCAGGGTCTGGGGACTGTTCTGCTGTGGTGTAGACGTGGTTAGGGTCTGGGGACTGTTCTGCTGTGATGTAGACGTGGTCAGGGTCTGGTGTGGACTGTTCTGCTGTGATGTAGACGTGGTCAGGGTCTGGGGACTGTTCTGCTGTGATGTAGACGTGGTCAGGGTCTGAGGACTGTTCTGCTGTGGTGTAGACGTGGTCAGGGTCTGAGGACTGTTCTGCTGTGGTGTAGACATGGTCAGGGTCTGGGGACTGTTCTGCTGTGGTGTAGACATGGTCAGGGTCTGGGGACTGTTCTGCTGTGGTGTAGACGTGGTCAGGGTCTGATGTGGACTGTTCTCCTGTGATGTAGACGTGGTCAGGGTCTGAGGACTGTTCTGCTGTGATGTAGACGTGGTCACGGTCTGAGGACTGTTCTGCTGTGGTGTAGACGTGGTCAGGGTCTGAGGACTGTTCTGCTGTGCTGTTGACGTGGTCAGGGTCTGGGGACTGTTCTGCTGTGATGTAGACGTGGTCAGGGTCTGGTGTGGACTGTTCTGCTGTGGTGTAGACGTGGTTAGGGTCTGGGGACTGTTCTGCTGTGGTGTAGACGTGGTCAGGGTCTGAGGACTGTTCTGCTGTGATGTAGACGTGGTCAGGGTCTGAGGTGGACTGTTCTGCTGTGCTGTTGACGTGGTCAGGGTCTGGTGTGGACTGTTCTGCTGTGATGTAGACGTTGTCAGGGTCTGCGGACTGTTCTGCTGTGGGGTAGACGTGGTCAGGGTCTGAGGACTGTTCTGCTGTGATGTAGACTTGGTCAGGGTCTGGTGTGGACTGTTCTGCTGTGGTGTAGACGTGGTCAGGGTCTGGGGACTGTTCTGCTGTGGTGTAGACGTGGTCAGGGTGTGGGGACTGTTCTGCTGTGATGTAGACGTGGTCAGGGTCTGGTGTGGGGACTGTTCTGCTGTGATGTAGACGTGGTCAGGGTCTGAGGACTGTTCTGCTTTGATGTAGACGTGGTCAGGGTCTGGGGACTGTTCTGCTGTGGTGTAGACGTGGTCAGGGTCTGGGGACTGTTCTGCTGTGATGTAGACGTGGTCAGGGTCTGGTGTGGACTGTTCTGCTGTGCTGTTGACGTGGTCAGGGTCTGGGGACTGTTCTGCTGTGATGTAGACGTGGTCAGGGTCTGAGGACTGTTCTGCTGTGATGTAGACGTGGTCAGGGTCTGGGGACTGTTCTGCTGTGGTGTAGACGTGGTCAGGGTCTGAGGACTGTTCTGCTGTGATGTAGACGTGGTCAGGGTTTGGTGTGGACTGTTCTGCTGTGATGTAGACGTGGTCAGGGTCTGAGGACTGTCCTGCTTTGATGTAGACGTGGTCAGGGTCTGGGGACTGTTCTGCTGTGATGTAGACGTGGTCAGTGTCTGAGGTGGACTGTTCTGCTGTGATGTAGACGTGGTCAGGGTCTGGGGACTGTTCTGCTGTGATGTAGACGTGGTCAGGGTCTGAGGACTGTTCTGCTTTGATGTAGACGTGGTGAGGGTCTGGGGACTGTTCTGCTGTGGTGTAGACGTGGTCAGGGTCCAGTGTGGACTGTTCTGCTGTGGTGTAGAATTGGTCAGGGTCTGGGGACTGTTCTGCTGTGGTGTAGACGTGGTCAGGGTCTGAGGACTGTTCTGCTTTGATGTAGACGTGGTCAGGGTCTGAGGACTGTTCTGCTGTGGTGTAGACGTGGTCAGGGTCTGAGGACTGTTCTGCTGTGGTGTAGACGTGGTCAGGGTCTGAGGACTGTTCTGCTGTGATGTAGACGTGGTCAGGGTCTGAGGACTGTTCTGCTGTGGTGTAGACGTGGTCAGGGTCTGAGGACTGTTCTGCTGTGATGTAGACGTGGTCAGGGTCTGGGGACTGTTCTGCTGTGGTGTAGACGTGGTTAGGGTCTGGGGACTGTTCTGCTGTGGTGTAGACGTGGTCAGGGTCTGAGGACTGTTCTGCTGTGGTGTAGACGTGGTCAGGGTCTGAGGACTGTTCTGCTGTGGTGTAGACGTGGTCAGGGTCTGGTGTGGACTGTTCTGCTGTGATGTAGACGTGGTCAGGGTCTGAGGACTGTTCTGCTGTGGTGTAGACGTGGTCAGGGTCTGAGGACTGTTCTGCTGTGGTGTAGACGTGGTCAGGGTCTGGTGTGGACTGTTCTGCTGTGGTGTAGACGTGGTCAGGGTCTGGTGTGGACTGTTCTGTTGTGGTGTAGACGTGGTCAGGGTCTGGGGACTGTTCTGCTGTGGTGTGGACGTGGTCAGGGTCTGGGGACTGTTCTGCTGTGATGTAGACGTGGTCAGGGTCTGGGGACTGTTCTGCTGTGGTGTAGACGTGGTTAGGGTCTGGGGACTGTTCTGCTGTGATGTAGACGTGGTCAGGGTCTGGTGTGGACTGTTCTGCTGTGATGTAGCCGTGGTCAGGGTCTGGGGACTGTTCTGCTGTGGTGTAGACGTGGTCAGGGTCTGAGGACTGTTCTGCTGTGGTGTAGACGTGGTCAGGGTCTGAGGACTGTTCTGCTGTGGTGTAGACGTGGTCAGGGTCTGGTGTGGACTGTTCTGCTGTGATGTAGACGTGGTCAGGGTCTGGGGACTGTTCTGCTGTGATGTAGACGTGGTCAGGGTCTGAGGACTGTTCTGCTGTGATGTAGACGTGGTCAGGGTCTGGGGACTGTTCTGCTGTGGTGTAGACGTGGTCAGGGTCTGGGGACTGTTCTGCTGTGGTGTAGACGTGGTCAGGGTCTGAGGACTGTTCTGCTGTGGTGTAGACGTGGTCAGGGTCTGGGGACTGTTCTGCTGTGGTGCAGACGTGGTCAGGGTCTGGGGACTGTTCTGCTGTGGTGTAGACGTGGTCAGGGTCTGGGGACTGTTCTGCTGTGGTGTAGACGTGGTCAGGGTCTGGGGACTGTTCTGCTGTGGTGTAGACGTGGTCAGGGTCTGGTGTGGACTGTTCTGCTGTGATGTAGACGTGGTCAGGGTCTGGGGACTGTTCTGCTGTGGTGTAGACGTGGTCAGGGTCTGGGGACTGTTCTGCTGTGGTGTAGACATGGTCAGGGTCTGAGGACTGTTCTGCTGTGATGTAGACGTGCTCAGGGTCTGAGGACTGTTCTGCTGTGGTGTAGACGTGGTCAGGGTCTGAGGTGGACTGTTCTGCTGTGGTGTAGACGTGGTCAGGGTCTGAGGACTGTTCTGCTGTTATGTAGACGTGGTCAGGGTCTGCGGACTGTTCTGCTGTGGTGTAGACGTGGTCAGGGTCTGAGGACTGTTCTGCTGTGATGTAGACGTGGTCAGGGTCTGGGGACTGTTCTGCTGTGATGTAGACGTGGTCAGGGTCTGGGGACTGTTCTGCTGTGGTGTAGACGTGGTCAGGGTCTGAGGACTGTTCTGCTTTGATGTAGACGTGGTCAGGTTCTGGGGACTGTTCTGCTGTGGTGTAGACGTGGTCAGGGTCTGAGGACTGTTCTGCTGTGATGTAGACGTGGTCACGGTCTGAGGACTGTTCTGCTGTTGTGTAGACGTGGTCAGGGTCTGAGGACTGTTCTGCTGTGATTTAGACGTGGTCAGGGTCTGGGGACTGTTCTGCTGTGGTGTAGACGTGGTCAGGGTCTGAGGACTGTTCTGCTGTGGTGTAGACGTGGTCAGGGTCTGGGGACTGTTCTGCTGTGATGTTGAGACTTTTGTCGGGAGCTGAGGTGGGCTGTTCTGCTGGCTTCTCTGTGGGGGTGGCCACCTCTCTAGTGGGTTGTTCTCTGTCACACGCCAGCCTCCTCACCCTCTCCTCCAGCAGTCTGATCCTCTCCTCCATCCTCCTCACCCTCTCCTCCAGCAGTCTGATTCTCTCCTCCATCCCCCTCACCCTCTCCTCCAGCAGTCTGATCCTCTCCCTCCATCCCCCCTCACCCTCTCCTCCAGCTGTCTGATCCTCTCCTCCATCCTCCTCACCCTCTCCTCCAGCAGTCTGATCCTCTCCTCCATCCTCCTCACCCCTCTCCTCCAGCAGTCTGATCCTCTCCTCCATCCTCCTCACCCTCTCCTCCAGCAGTCTGATCCTCTCCTCCATCCCCCTCACCCTCTCCTCCATCAGTCTGATCCTCTCCTCCATCCCCCCTCACCCTCTCCTCCAGCAGTCTGATCCTCTCCTCCATCCCCCTCACCCTCTCCTCCAGCAGTCTGATCCTCTCCTCCATCCCCCTCACCCTCTCCTCCAGCAGTCTGATCCTCTCCTCCATCCCCCCTCACCCTCTCCTTCAGCAGTCTGATCCTCTCCTCCATCCCCCCTCACCCTCTCCTCCAGCAGTCTGATCCTCTCCTCCATCCCCCTCACCCTCTCCTCCAGCAGTCTGATCCTCTCCCTCCATCCCCCTCACCCTCTCCTCCATCAGTCTGATCCTCTCCTCCATCCTCCTCACCCTCTCCTCCAGCAGTCTGATCCTCTCCTCCATCCCCCTCACCCTCTCCTCCATCAGTCTGATCCTCTCCTCCATCCTCCTCACCCTCTCCTCCAGCAGTCTGATCCTCTCCTCCATCCTCCTCACCCTCTCCTCCAGCAGTCTGATCCTCTCCTCCATCCTCCTCACCCTCTCCTTCAGCAGTCTGATCCTCTCCTCCATCCCCCTCTCCCTCTCCTCCAGCAGTCTGATCCTCTCCTCCATCCCCCTCACCCTCTCCTTCAGCAGTCTGATCCTCTCCTCCATCCCCCTCACCCTCTCCTCCAGCAGTCTTATCCTCTCCTCTAGTGCTCTGTTCTTCTCCTGCTCTTGCTTTTTATATTGTTGAAGTTGTCTCAACACAGTCCAGAGTGCAGATATGTCTCTTTCCACCTCCAGCTCTCCAGGTCTGGTTAAGGGGGTGTTGTTGTGCTGGACTGTTGTCTGGGTCTGTGCTGACTGGAGTGTAATCACCTTCTGTTCCAGCTCCACCTGCCTTACCTCCAGCTGGGTAAATGTATCCTTCATTTCAATAAGGGGTAGTACTCTGTCCTGGGAGGTTGACTTTCCGCTTGGGGTTGCTGGTCTGTGGGGTTATATAATGAAGAGGTCTGGGGGTGGCTCGTCTGTGGGGTTATATAATGAAGAGGTCTGGTCTGACCCGCTCGGGGTGGGGGTATCTTTCTCAAGGGAGAGCGTCTCGTGCTGGGCTAATTCTTGGATTAGGTGAAAGTCCAGCAGAAACTGTTTGGGGTTGCCCTGTACCAATACTCTTCCAGACTTATAGAGATTTATATTAGCTGACTCAGAGTCCTCGTTGTCTAGTGTCCTGAGTTTCCACCCGTGTTAACACTCCCTCTCTTAACAGAGGGGTATTGTGCTAATATTGCACTGTGCCATGCCAGGGGATGGTCTGGTTAATATAGCACTGTGCCATGCCAGGGGATGGTATGGTTAATATAGCACTGTGCCATGCCAGGGGATGGTCTGGTTAATATAGCACTGTGCCATGCCAGGGGATGGTCTGGTTAATATAGCACTGTGCCATGCCAGGGGATGGTCTGGTTAATATAGCACTGTGCCATGCCAGGGGATGGTCTGGTTAATATAGCACTGTACCATGCCGGGGGATGGTCTGGTTAATATAGCACTGTGCCATGCCGGGGGATGGTCTGGTTAATATAGCACTGTGCCATGCCGGGGGATGGTCTGGTTAATATAGCACTGTGCCATGCCCGGGGATGGTGTGGTTAATATAGCACTGTGCCATGCCAGGGGATGGTCTGGTTAATATAGCACTGTGCCATGCCAGGGGATGGTCTGGTTAATATAGCACTGTGCCATGCCAGGGGATGGTCTGGTTAATATAGCACTGTGCCATGCCGGGGGATGGTCTGGTTAATATAGCACTGTGCCATGCCAGGGGATGGTCTGGTTAATATAGCACTGTGCCATGCCGGGGGATGGTCTGGTTAATATAGCACTGTGCCATGCCGGGGGATGGTCTGGTTGATATAGCACTGTGCCATGCCAGGGGATGGTCTGGTTAATATAGCACTGTGCCATGCCAGGAGATGGTCTGGTTAATATAGCACTGTGCCATGCCAGGGATGGTCTGGTTGATATAGCACTGTGCCATGCCAGGGGATGGTCTGGTTAATATAGCACTGTGCCATGCCAGGAGATGGTCTGGTTAATATAGCACTGTGCCATGCCGGGGGATGGTCTGGTTAATATAGCACTGTGCCATGCCAGGGGATGGTCTGGTTAATATAGCACTGTGCCATGCCAGGGGATGGTCTGGTTAATATAGCACTGTGCCATGCCAGGGGATGGTCTGTGTTAATATAGCACTGTGCCATGCCAGGGATGGTCTGGTTAATATAGCACTGTGCCATGCCAGGGGATGGTCTGGTTAATATAGCACTGTACCATGCCGGGGGATGGTCTGGTTAATATAGCACTGTGCCATGCCAGGGGATGGTCTGGTTAATATAGCACTGTGCCATGCCAGGGCATGGTCTGGTTAATATAGCACTGTGCCATGCCAGGGATGGTCTGGTTAATATAGCATTGTGCCATGCCGGGGGATGGTCTGGTTAATATAGCACTGTGCCATGCCAGGGATGGTCTGGTTGATATAGCACTGTGCCATGCCAGGGGATGGTCTGGTTAATATAGCACTGTGCCAGGGGATGGTTTGTGTAGAAGATGAGGTTACTGATGTTCCCATTTTTATAATAGTCAGCAAAAAGTGTCTCTTGATTTTCCATAAGGAGCTTAATTCTTTACATACACAGGGTACTGTATTTGAATTGCCTCTGAACAGCAGGAGGCAGCTTCTAAGGCCTCTCCATTTGGTTGGAGTAGACTGTTCCACTCTCCTGCCATTGTTGGGCTAAAGGGCTTTGACACCTCTCACTTGACACGTCAGTGCTAATTGAAGTTGTATCAGGCTTGGCAACCTTAATTTAACATTCAGTTCTTATAAAGTAATGTAATGTGTTTTTCTTCTTGGCTTTTGGAAATAAAATATAGCTTCAGACTAAACATTACTCACTCAGTTCCAGGTTGGATGGTGTTTTCAGGTTTCTGTTGTTTTCCAGAGCATTTGCTGTATAGTGTTGGAATAATAATCTTTGGTAGTTGTAAACCTTCCAGGTGATTCCGTAATTCCGTCCAAATCAGGTTGTAGGTTTTGAGTTTTGATTTGGAGTGAAGGTTATGTTGTAGAGGGTAGCATCCTATATATGTTCCTGACAAAAAAATCAGTTTATCTAACTCTAAATCTATATTTTTTTAAGAACATGCTGAAAAATGCAGGAGCTCATCTGATCATGACATCTCTCTCTCTCCCTCCCTCTCTCTCCCTCCCTCCCTCTCTCTCTCTCTTTCTCTGTCTCTCTCTCTCTGTATCTCCCCCCTCACTACATGTCTGACTTAGTAGCCCATAATGAGGAGAGCAGGATACCTGAGCTTCAGCCTCTCTGACACCTCAGCTAGCTGGGGCTAAAGGTTAACATGCTAACTCATCCTCTCTCATCCTGCATTGAGACAGAACAGGCCTAATATGGGTTGTTGTATAGACTCACATCACATGTCTCATGTCAGAACTTTCACCATCAGAGACATCAGACACAAACATTTCCATGAATTAGTTTCAAGCACCAATTATCCAGAAACATGTGTCTCTTCATCTCTGATTACACTGATTTGGTGCAAAGCATAGCAGCTGTACTTAATATTCTTCCTTTACCGATGTCTTATGCACTGGGAATAAGAATTGACTGGAAACTTTCTCTCTAGTTTACTTTTCTCTTTCTGATGTGTGGAGGACAGGAGCAGAGCAAGACTGGCAGGATAATCAGGGACAAACAGTCATCGGTCATCGGTCGTCTCCTTCTGTCTCCTTCTGTCTCCTCAGTCTCCTCTGTCTACTGTCTCCTCTGTCTCTTCTGTCTCCTAACTGTCTCCTCTGTCTCTTCTGTCTCCTTCTGTCTCCTAACTGTCTCTTCTGTCTCCTTCTGTCTCCTAACTGTCTCCTCTGTCTCTTCTGTCTCCTTCTGTCTCGTAACTGTCTCCTCTGTCTCTTCTGTCTCCTAACTGTCTCCTCTGTCTCTTCTGTCTCCTTCTGTCTCCTAACTGTCTCCTCTGTCTCTTCTGTCTCCTTCTGTCTCCTAACTGTCTCCTCTGTCTCTTCTGTCTCCTTCTGTCTCGTAACTGTCTCCTCTGTCTCTTCTGTCTCCTAACTGTCTCCTCTGTCTCTTCTGTCTCCTTCTGTCTCCTAACTGTCTCCTCTGTCTCTTCTGTCTCCTTCTGTCTCCTAACTGTCTCCTCTGTCTCTTCTGGCTCCTCTGTCTTTTCTGACTCCTCTGTCACTTGTCTCTTTCTGTCTCCTTTCTCCCCTGTCTCCTCTGTCTCCTCTGTGTCTGTGTGTCTCTGTATATATGACTGTATATAATGTCACCCAGCTCTTTGTGTGTTTCCCAGCCCGTCTACAGAATCCTCCGGCATCCTTTGTTGCCACTAATGGCGGCTCGGCGCTTCACTCTCCTAATTGTTGGCTTAAATTGCAATAATTATTTACAAGCCTAATTAAAGCAGTAAGAGTGCCAGTTGAAGGCATCAGGCTGGCTGGGGTTGGTTGTGTCTGTTAGAAGGAAGACAGTGTGGTGGTGTAGGAGGAGGATGGTGTGGTGGTGTAGGAGGAGGATGGTATGGTGGGGTAGGAGGAGGAGGATGGTGGGGTGGTGTAGGTGGAGGATGGTGTGGTGGTGTAGGAGGAGGATGGTGTGGTGGGGTAGGAGGAGGATGGTGTGGTGGTGTAGGAGGAGGATGGTGTGGTGGTGTAGGAGGAGGATGGTGTGGTGGTGTAGGAGGAGGATGGTGGGGTAGGGTAGGGGGAGGATGGTGTGGTGGGGTAGGAGGAGGATGATGTGGTAGGGGTAGGAGGAGGATGGTGTGGTGGGGTAGGAGGAGGATGATGTGGTGGTGTAGGAGGAGGATGGTGGGGTAGGGTAGGAGGAGGATGGTGTGGTGGGGTAAGAGGAGGGTGGTGGGGTGGAGTAGGAGGAGGATGGTGTGGTGGTGTAGGAGGAGGATGGTGTGGTGGGGTGGAGTAGGAGGAGGATGTTGTGGTGGTGTAGGAGGAGGATGGTGTGGTGGTGTAGGAGGAGGATGGTGTGGTGCTGTAGGAGGAGGATGGTGTGGTGGGGTAGGAGGAGGATGATGTGGTGGTGTAGGAGGAGGATGGTGTGGTGGTGTAGGAGGAGGATGGTGTGGTGGTGTAGGAGGAGGATGGTGTGGTGGGGTAGGAGGAGGATGGTGTGGTGGGGTAGGAGGAGGATGGTGTGGTGGGGTAGGAGGAGGATGGTGTGGTGGTGTAGGAGGAGGATGGTGTGGTGGGGTGGAGTAGGAGGAGGATGGTGTGGTGGTGTAGGAGGAGGATGGTGTGGTGGTGTAGGAGGAGGATGGTGTGGTGGTGTAGGAGGAGGATGGTATGGTGGGGTAGGAGTGGGATGGTGTGGTGTGGTGGTGTAGGAGGAGGATGGTGTGGTGGTGTAGGAGGAGGATGGTGTGGTGGTGTAGGAAGAGGATGGTGTGGTGGGGTGGAGTAGGAGGAGGATGTTGTGGTGGTGTAGGAGGAGGATGGTGTGGTGGTGTAGGAGGAGGATGGTGTGGTGCTGTAGGAGGAGGATGGTGTGGTGGGGTAGGAGGAGGATGATGTGGTGGTGTAGGAGGAGGATGGTGTGGTGGTGTAGGAGGAGGATGGTGTGGTGGTGTAGGAGGAGGATGGTGTGGTGGTGTAGGAGGAGGATGGTGTGGTGGGGTAGGATGAGGATGGTGTGGTGGGGTAGGAGGAGGATGGTGTGGTGGGGTAGGAGGAGGATGGTGTGGTGGGGTAGGAGGAGGATGGTGTGGTGGGGTGGAGTAGGAGGAGGATGGTGTGGTGGTGTTGGAGGAGGATGGTGTGGTGGTGTAGGAGGAGGATGGTGTGGTGGTGTAGGAGGAGGATGGTATGGTGGGGTAGGAGGAGGATGGTGTGGTGGTGTAGCAGGAGGATGGTGTGGTGGTGTAGGAGGAGGATGGTGTGGTGGGGTGGAGTAGGAGGAGGATGTTGTGGTGGTGTAGGAGGAGGATGGTGTGGTGGTGTAGGAGGAGGATGGTGTGGTGCTCTAGGAGGAGGATGGTGTGGTGGGGTAGGAGGAGGATGATGTGGTGGTGTAGGAGGAGGATGGTGTGGTGGTGTAGGAGGAGGATGGTGTGGTGGTGTAGGAGGAGGATGGTGTGGTGGGGTAGGAGGAGGATGGTGTGGTGGGGTAGGAGGAGGATGGTGTGGTGGGGTAGGAGGAGGATGGTGTGGTGGTGTAGGAGGAGGATGGTGTGGTGGTGTAGGAGGAGGATGGTGTGGTGGTGTAGGAGGAGGATGGTGGGGTAGGCTAGGGGGAGGATGGTGTGGTGGGGTAGGAGGAGGATGATGTGTTAGGGTAGGAGGAGGATGGTGTGGTGGGGTAGGAGGAGGATGATGTGGTGGTGTAGGAGGAGGATGGTGGGGTAGGGTAGGAGGAGGATGGTGTGGTGGTGTAGGAGGAGAATGGTGTGGTGGGGTAGGAGGAGGATGGTGTGGTGGGGTAAGAGGAGGGTGGTGGGGTGGAGTAGGAGGAGGATGGTGTGGTGGTGTAGGAGGAGGACGGTGTGGTGGGTTAGGAGGAGGATGGTGTGGTGGAGTAGGAGGAGGATGATGTGGTGGTGTAGGAGGAGGATGGTGTGGTGGTGTAGGAGGAGGATGGTGTGGTGGGGTAGGAGGAGGATGGTGTGGTGGGGGTGGAGTAAGAGGAGGATGGTGTGGTGGTGTAGGAGGAGGATGGTGTGGTGGGGTAGGAGGAGGATGGTGTGGTGGTGTAGGAGGAGGATGGTGTGGTGGTGTAGGAGGAGGATGGTGTGGTGGCGTGAGGTTAGGAGGAGGATGGTGTGGTGGTGTAGGAGGAGGATGGTGTGGTGGCGTAGGAGGAGGATGGTGTGGTGGTGTAGGAGGAGGATGGTGTGGTGGTGTAGGAGGAGGATGTTGTGGTGGTGTAGGATGAGGATGGTGTTGTGGTGTAGGAGGAGGATGGTGTGGTGGTGTAGGAGGAGGATGGTGTGGTGGGGTAGGAGGAGGATGGTGTGGTGGTGTAGGAGGAGGATGGTGTGGTGGTGTAGGAGGAGGATGGTGTGGTGGGGTAGGAGGAGGATGGTGTGGTGGTGTAGGAGGAGGATGGTGTGGTGGTGTAGGAGGAGGATGGTGTGGTGGGGTAGGAGGAGGATGGTGTGGTGGTGTAGGAGGAGGATGGTGTGGTGGTGTAGGAGGAGGATGGTGTTGTTGTGTAGGAGGAGGATGGTGTGGTGGTGTAGGAGGAGGATGGTGTGGTGGGGTAGGAGGAGGGATGGTGTGGTGCTGTAGGAGGAGGATGGTATGGTGGTGTAGGAGGAGGATGGTGTGGTGGGGTAGGAGGAGGATGGTGTGGTGGTGTAGGAGGAGGATGGTGTGGTGGTGTAGGAGGAGGATGGTGTGGTGTGGTGGGGGTAGGAAAGGATGGTGTGGTGGTGTAGGAGGAGGATGATGTGGTGGGGTAAGAGGAGGGTGGTGGGGTGGAGTAGGAGGAGGATGGTGTGGTGGTGTAGGAGGAGGACGGTGTGGTCGGTTAGGAGGAGGATGATGTGGTGGTGTAGGAGGAGGATGGTGTGGTGGTGTAGGAGGAGGATGGTGTGGTGTTGTAGGAAGAGGATGGTGTGGTGGTGTAGGAGGAGGATGGTGTGGTGTAGGAGGAGGACGGTGTGGTGGTGTAGGAGGAGGATGGTGTGGTGGTGTAGGAGGAGGATGTTGTGGTGGTGTAGGAGGAGGATGGTGTGGTGGTGTAGGAGGAGGATGGTGTGGTGGTGTAGGAGGAGGATGGTGTGGTGGTGTAGGAGGAGGATGGTGTGGTGGTGTAGGAGGAGGATGGTGTGGTGGTGTAGGAGGAGGATGGTGTAGTGGTGTAGGAGGAGGATGGTGTAGTGGTGTAGGAGGAGGATGGTGTGGTGGTGTAGGAGGAGGATGGTGTGGTGGTGTAGGAGGAGGATGGTGTAGTGGTGTAGGAGGAGGATGGTGTGGTGGTGTAGGAGGAGGATGGTGTGGTGGTGTAGGAGGAGGATGGTGTGGTGCTATCATTATTGTTTGTCATCTAATTGGAGGTGGTGGTCTCTCTCTCTCTCTCTCTCTCTCTCTCTCTCTCTCTCTCTCTCTCTCTCTCTCTCCAGTTCAACTCCCCAGCCTGCCTCTCTCATCCTCTCTGTCTGAATACAGTGACAGTCTACAATGCATAATGACTCTCTCCTCCTCTGCTGCCAGTGAAGAGAAGACAATAACAAAAACAACTTCAGTGCTCTTGAAATATCTCCCAGCGGTGTCTTAGTCCTGAGGTGCTATGGGGAATGCTAGGAGTGCCAGGGGAGGGAGAGAGGTAGAAGGACAATAGTTAGGTAGAGAGGCATGGCTACAGAGCACAGCTACACATCAGGGCCCAAACCGACTAGTCTTTATATGTCTCCAATATGGCGCTGATGTTGTTTGTGAGAAGAGAACCACCCTGCTTTTGTTTATTTGGAGAAGGGAGGCGGATGGGCTTGTCTCATTCCTTTTTAAAGTATAATAGCCCACTGGTGGCTGTAGATCACCACTAGCTGTCTGGGTACAGGGGCACTAAATTAACTTCCCTGTGAGGGGTCTACTCTCTCTCTCGTGTGTGTGTGTGTGTGTGTGTGTGTGTGTGTGTGTGTGTGTGTGTGTGTGTGTGTGTGTGTGTGTGTGTGTGTGTGTGTGTGTGTGTGTGTGTGTGTGTGTGTGTGTGTGTGTGTGTGTGTGTGTGTGTGTGTGTGTGTGTGTGTGTGTGTGTGCGTGCGTGCGTGCGTGCGTGCGTGTCTATTAGGGGTGTGTGCATGCACTGACAGGCGTTGGTTCATCTGGTCTGGTTTGGCAGGCTGGTGGGAGGTCTGGTATGCTCCTGCCTGTCCGGTGCCCTGCTTGCCTGTGACCGCGGCCTGCCTGGCGCAGGAGGACAAGCTGCCAGCCAGACCTGCATCATATGCTGTGTGTCTGGGCTCCAAATGTTTGTGTTGCTCTGGTAAAAACCTAGTGCTGTGAGAGCTGATTGTTTTCCTGCTGAACACAGCGGTGGTAGCAGATCTAACCTTATACTGAACCAGATCTGATTCTCCTTTAAGCCCAGGAAGCAGCCATTGAACTTGAACTGCATTAAGGTGGATTTGGCACATGCGCACTTGCTCAAAAACAATTATTTATTTCAGACAGCAATTTATTTTGGTTGCATGTAACCTTTTATTTAGAACTTTTCGGGAGTACATAACAGAACAGCAGTAATGACGATGGCTGCTCAGCAAAACTCCATCCTTTGGTAAGTATCCAAATGTTTACTTTATTAAGCTTGAAAAGCTGGTGAATTGCAAGTTGAATGGCTGCTTCCTGAGCTCAAAGGAGAATCGCCATATTCTGTATTTCCTGTAATCCCGATCTGGTTCAACCTTATACTTCCCACAATATAGCAGCGGATAGAAGCAAGGAACAACAGTCTAGTCCCACTCGATTCTCTGTCTCTCCATCTGTCTGTCTCCCTTTCATCTCTTTCTCCTCTCTCCCTCTTTCCCCATCTCATCTCCCCCTCTCCCTCTCCCGCTCCCTCTCTTTCTCCATGTCTTCCTTCCTCTCTCCCTCTTTCCCCATCTCATCTCCCCCCTCTCCCTCTCTTTCTCCATCTCTTCCTTCCCCTCTCTCCCTCCCTCCACCTTGACAGAGCTGTCAGCCGTTGCTGTAGTGGTGGGATGTAGAGAGTCAATATGTTCTGTCCTGTTCATTGTTGAGTGAGTCCATTCAGTCTGAAGCCTCCTCTCTCTTCTCTCCAAGCAGAGGAAATGCAGATGGCTTCTCATGATGATTTGTCCCTATAGAGGCCTATTGATATGCTAATGCTGTGTTTGTGTAGAGAGTAGAGAGCTGAAGAGTGGATACAGGCAATAATATCCCTCCACTCTGTCTGACAGCAGTATCTCCACTAGACCCCCTGGTCGGCACGGAGACATGAGACGTTATTGACTGGCAGGCGGTGTTCAGAGGATGGAAGTCAGTCAGTGTGTGTCTGTGTGTGTCTGTCTCTCTGAAGAAAATGAGAGGAGAGCGCCTACAGACCTGGCTGAATGTGTGTGTGTGTGTGTGTGTGTGTGTGTGTGTGTGTGTGTGTGTGTGTGTGTGTGTGTGTGTGTGTGTGTGTGTGTGTGTGTGTGTGTGTGTGTGTGTGTGTGTGTGTACATGTTTTCCTATCAGGACCACAATATCCTGACAAGTCATCAGAATGTCCTGACAAGTCACCACAATGTCCTGACAAGTCACCACAATGTCCTGACAAGTCACCACAATATCCTGACAAGTCACCACAATGTCCTGACAAGTCACCACAATGTCCTGACAAGTCACCACAATGTCCTGACAAGTCACCACAATGTCCTGACAAGTCACCACAATGTCCTGACAAGTCACCACAATGTCCTGACAAGTCACCAGAATGTCCTGACAAGTCACCACAATGTCCTGACAAGTAACCAGAATATCCTGACAAGTCACCACAATGTCCTGACAAGTCACCACAATGTCCTGACAAGTCACCACAATGTCCTGACAAGTCACCAGAATATCCTGACAAGTCACCACAATGTCCTGACAAGTCACCACAATGTCCTGACAAGTCACCACAATGTCCTGACAAGTCACCACAATGTCCTGACAAGTCACCAGAATGTCCTGACAAGTCACCACAATGTCCTGACAAGTCACCAGAATATCCTGACAAGTCACCACAATGTCCTGACAAGTCACCAGAATGTCCTGACAAGTTACCAGAATGCCCTGACAAGTCACCCGAATATCCTGACAAGTCACCACAATGTCCTGACAAGTCACCAGAATGTCCTGACAAGTCACCAGAATATCCTGACAAGTCACCACAATGTCCTGACAAGTCACCACAATGTCCTGACAAGTCACCAGAATGTCCTGACAAGTTACCAGAATGCCCTGACAAGTCACCCGAATATCCTGACAAGTCACCACAATGTCCTGACAAGTCACCAGAATGTCCTGACAAGTCACCAGAATATCCTGACAAGTCACCACAATGTCCTGACAAGTCACCTACAATGTCCTGACAAGTCACCACAATGTCCTGACAAGTCACCACAATATCCTGACAAGTCACCACAATGTCCTGACAAGTCACCACAATGTCCTGACAAGTCACCACAATGTCCTGACAAGTCACCACAATGTCCTTGACAAGTCACCACAATGCCCTGACAAGTCACCCGAATATCCTGACAAGTCACCACAATGTCCTGACAAGTCACCAGAATGTCCTGACAAGTCACCAGAATGTCCTGACAAGTCACCACAATGCCCTGACAAGTCACCCGAATATCCTGACAAGTCACCACAATGTCCTGACAAGTCACCAGAATGTCCTGTCAAGTCACCAGAATGTCCTGACAAGTCACTAGAATGTCCTGACAAGTCACCACAATGTCCTGACAAGTCACCAGAATGTCCTGACAAGTCACCAGAATGTCCTGACAAGTCACCACAATGTCCTGACAAGTCACCACAATGTCCTGACAAGTCACCATTATGTCCTGACAAGTCACCAGAATGTCCTGAGAAGTCTGTGTGTGTTGTGTCCCTATGCAGCAGTAATACCAGTGTAATAGCTAGCGCTGTAAGGAGCAGCTAGAGGCTTGGTGATGGAAGTCCATCTAGAGGGACCATCTAGAGGGAAAAAAGAACACATCCTTACAGATAAAATATTAATGTGGATTACTGTATATCGCATCATATCCACCATGCAACATTTGAGGTTAAATAATTTGAGAAGAGTATGGTGTAGATAGGCCAGTGATTTGATTTAAAGCAAAGACACAGACAGACAGACAGACAGACAGACATTAGCTCTGCTCTGCGCTTGTAAATGGGATATTTGGTAGCGGAATTAAGATATTTGTGCAGTAAGTGAAGTAAGATGTTTGGTCCAGACAGGATCAGGGTGCAGTATGATATTTGGCATGAGAAAACTGTAATGGTTTTTAGGTGGACAGAGACAAAGAACATACTGTGTGGTTTCAGGATTCTGTATGAGGCTTTGTTCATTGCATTCATCATACTTGTAGCCTACTGTACTATATGTTTCATCTCATGATGTTGTTTTTCTCTTCTATAACACCTTCCCAAACAAAAAGACTGGGGACTGTCAGAAAGACTCTCTCTCTCTCTCTCAATTCAAATATATCTATCTTTTCTCTCTCTCTTTCTCTGACAAGGGTTTTTAACACCACACACACACACACACACACACACACACACACACACACACACACACACACACACACACACACACACACACACTTGTTTTCCTATATTCCCCAGACTTCCATGGTATACCACTGTATTTCTTTTATAAATTTTTTATTTAGTATATATGAACTCAGCAAAAAAAAAGTCCTCTCACTGTCAACTGCTGTTTATTTTCAGCAAACTTAGCATGTGTAAATATTTGTATGAACATAACAAGATTCAACAACTGAGACATTAACTGAACAAGTTCTACAGACATGTGACTAACAGAAATGTAATAATGTGTCCCTGAACAAAGGAGGGGTCAAAATCAAAAGTAACAGTCAGTATCTGGTGTGGCCACCAGCTGCATTGAGTACTGCAGTGCATCTCCTCCTCATGGACTGCACCAGATTTGCCAGTACTTGCTGTGAGGTGATACCCCACTCTTCCACCAAGGCACCTGCAAGTTCCCGGACATTTCTGGGGGAATGGCCCTAGCCCTCACCTCTCCAATCCAACAGGTCCCAGACGTGCTCAATGGGATTGAGATCCGGGCTCTTCGCTGGCCATGGCAGAACACTGACATTCCTGTCTTGCAGGAAATCATGCACAGAACGAGCAGTATAGCTGGTGGCATTGTCATGCTGGAGGGTCATGTCAGGATGAGCCTGCAGGAAGGGTACCACATGAGGGAGCAGGATGTCTTCCTGTAACACACAGCGTTGAGATTGCCTGCAATGACAACAAGCTCAGTCCGATGATGCTGTGACACAACGCCCCAGACCATGACGGACCCTCCACCTCCAAATCGATCCCGCTCCAGAGTACAGGCCTTGGTGTAACGCTCATTTCTTCGACGATAAACGCAATCCAACCATCACCCCTGGTGAGACAAAACCGCGACTTCGTCAGTGAAGAGCACTTTTGCCACTCCTGTCTGGTCAAGCGACGCTGGGTTTTGTGCCCATAGGCAACGTGGTTGCCGGTGATGTCTGGTGAGGACCTGCCTTACAACAGGCCTACAAGCCCCTCAGTCCAGCCTCTCTCAGCCTATTGCGGACAGTCTGAGCACTGATGGAGGGATTGTGCGTTCCTGGTGTAACTTAGGCAGTTGTTGTTGCCATCCTGTACCTGTCCCGCAGGTTTGATGTTCGGATGTACCGATCCTGTGCAGGTGTTGTTACACGTGGTCTGCCACTGCGAGGATGATCAGCTGTCCGTCCTGTCTCTGTAACGCTGTTGTTGGCGTCTCACAGTATGGACATTGCAATTTATTGCCCTGGCCACATCTGCAGTCCTCATGCCTCCTTGCAGCATGCCTAAGGCAGGTTCACGCAGATGAGCAGGGACCCCTGGGCATCTTTCTTTGGTGTTTTTCAGAGTCAGTAGAAAGGCCTCTTTAGTGTCCTAAGTTTTCATAACTGTGACCTTGTCTACCGTCTGTAAGCTGTCTTAACGACCGTTCCACAGGTGCATGTTCATTAGTTGTTTATGGTTCATTGAACAGGCATGGGAAACAGTGTTTAAACCCCTTACAATGAAGATATTTGGATTTGTACTAATTATCTTTGAAAGACGTCCTGAAAAAGGGACGTTTCTTTTTGCTGAGTTTATATGTATGTATATATATTTTTTTAACTTAATTTTTCTTCTTTAAAAACAAAATAAATGTAACCTTTATTTAACTAAGCAAGTCAGTTAAGAACAAATTCTTATTTATAATGACGGGCTGCCCCAGGGTAGTGTATTAAGACAGAGAGCTACCTGCCGCCCCCCTCTAACCACTAGGCTACCTGCCGCCCCCCTAACCACTAGGCCACCTGCCGCCCCCTCTAACCACTAGGTTACCTGCCGCCCCCAACCACTGGGCTACCTGCCGCCCCCTCTAACCACTGGGCACCTGCCGCCCCCTCTAACCACTAGGTTACCTGCCGCCCCCCCAACCACTAGGCTACCTGCCCCCCTCTAACCACTAGGCTACCTGCCCCCCCCCAACCACTAGGCTACCCGCCTCCCCCTCTAACCACTAGGCTACCTGCCGCCCCCTCTAACCACTGGGTTACCTGCCGCCCCCAACCACTAGGCTACCTGCCGCCCCCCTCTAACCACTCAGGCTACCTGCCGCCCCCAACCACTAGGCTACCTGCCCCCTCTAACCACTAGGCTACCTGCCCCCCAACCACTGGCTGCCTGCCGCCCCCTCTAACCACTAGGCTACCTGCCGCCCCCAACCACTAGGCTACCTGCGCCCCCTCTAACCACTAGGTTACCTGCCGCTCCCCCAACCACTAGGCTACCTGCCGCCCCCCCCTAACCACTAGGCTACCTGCCTGCCCCCTCTAACCATTAGGTTACCTGCCGCCCCAGCCATACAAGTGGTTGTAGGAACAATACCCAGTATTGTAACAATACATCCATCAGTAGTATTGGTCGGACAGGATCAGGTGAGGGAGGAAGAATCCTCATCTGTGTGATGTCCTGCTGAATGCACAGGTGGCAAATCTGCTGTGCTAATGTTGTCTGCATTTTTAGCTAGCTCCCAGTCCCAACACATTGAGGGAGGGAGGGAGGCAGAGAGAGAGAGAGGAAGGAGGGTGACGAGAGAGAAAGAGAGAGACAGGAAGGGAGAGAGAGAGAGACAGACAGATTGTGGTGTGATCTCTGTGTAATGTCTGTGCCACCTGAGCCTGGTTGGTTTTCAATCCTCTTCTGCTGGCGCCGCCATATAACTGCGACCATCGCGGCTTGCCACGGCCACCTGCGCGCATCACGCGCGCGCGCCACGTGCAGCGCCAGCCCAGCCGCCACCGTGCTGTGCCGGGCGATGGGGTGGTCGCCACCGTCACCGGCAGCGAAACCCCGGGAGACCAAACACGCCGCGCATGCGCACGCGTGCGCGTTCGCTGCGCCGTACGCATGTGTGCCGTGCACATGCCGTACCGTGCATGCGCTGTGCATGCGTATGTGCCGTGTGCCTTACCGCATGCCACATGCGTGCGCCTTTGTGCGCATTCCGCGCGTTCACGCATGCATGCCGCATGCATGCCGCGCCGTTGCCGCCGCCTTGTGCGCCGCATGTGCCGCACAGCGCATGCCGCGCTTTGACATGTGCCTTGCATGGCGTGCTCAGCGTGTGCGTGTGCCGCATGTTCGCGTGCGCCATGCCGCCGCCGCCTGCATGCCATGCATGTTTGCGTGCGACATGCGCATTGCGTGCGCGCATGCATGATGTTGCATTTGTTCGCTGAGAGCGACCGTAAGCAAACTGTCGTGCGTACTTTCAAACACAGCGCGGCACGTTAACCGGTTTGTTAACCACGTGGCGTAACTCTTGCGTAGCGGTTTGTTGACCGTGGTTTGTTAACCGCAGCGCGGCTGTTAACGCCGCGTGCTGGCTGTTAATATCCGTGTGGCGTTTTTCCGCGTAACATTTTGGTAACTCTTGTGCTGGTTGTTAACTCACGTGTGGTAACCACGTGGTTTGTTAACTTTCGTAACAGCTGCGTTAGCTTATACCGTGCTTGGCGCGTCGTGCGTTGGCGTAAACAACGTTGTCTTTGTAACAGCTGTTGTTTCATCATGCGCTGTTAACCACGTGGCTGTTAATGTGCGTGCGAACCACGTGGCAGCGGTGACGGCAACGTTGGCTCGTGGCGTTGTCTTGCGTGGTTTGTTAATATCACGCGGTGACGTGCGCGGCAGCGCATTGGCTCGCGACACGTTACGTGCGGCAACACCACGTGGCGGCGCGTTGGCCGTGCGCAGCTGGTAACCGCGTGGCGCAACCGTGGCAACGAAAGCAACTGTGCAACGGCGCCGTGCAACATTGTCGCGTGGCGCGGCGCTGCGGTGGCGTTGTGTATCCGCGTGCGTGGTGAACTTGCGTGCACCGTTTGATGGCACTGCGTAACAGCTGTTGCTCCGCGTGCTGCTGATAATATCACGTAACGCGTTGGCGCTCATCCGCGGCTGGTGGCTGCCGTGGCAACGTTGGCTGTTGCGTAACGGCTACCGCGTGGCTGTTATTACATTGCAACATTGATGTTGCGTAACAGGTAATATGTGGCAACATTATCGTGCTGGTTTGTTGACTCATCGCGTGGCGCGGTGACAACGCGATAACATTGCGTGGCGGCTGTTGTGCGTGGCGTTAATATCTGCTGGCGCATTGTTGCTGCATTGCGCCTTTGGTGACATTGCGTAACAACATTGTCTCGCGTAGCAACAGTAATCGTGGCAACGACGTGCGTTTGTTGGCGTCCACGTGCAGCGTGAACCGTGGCTGTTGTCTTTGCGTGTGGCTGACCGTGCGGTTTGTTGGCTCCGTGGCTGTTGAATCACTGCGTGGCGCATTGGCTCTTGGCGTGGCGGCGCCACGTAACAACATTAATACGTGGTTTGGTGGCTCCGGCATGGCGTACAATAACTGCGTTGCTGGCGGCCAACCACGTGCTGGTTGATATTGCGTGCATTTGTTAATATCGGCGCAACATTGGCTGCGTAGCAACAATAACCGTGGTTTGTTAACTCGCTCTGCGTGCGCTTTGTTGTCCGTGCAACGTTACTCTTGCGTGCTGCCTTTACGTGGTAATATCACGCGTTGGCAGATAAGCCATTGTTGGCGTGACTGTTGCGTAACGTTTTGTTATTATCACGTGGCAACAGTAACCGTAGCAAGCATTGTTATTCCGCGTGTTAATATCGCGCGTTAACCGTGGCGTTAACCAACCGTAACTAACATTAATCCACGTGGTTGGCTGCGTGTAACATTTGTTGGCGCTCATTGCGATAGCGAACGCAATGTTTGCGTGCAACAACCGTGCAACGGTAACCGTGGTTGTTGTCCGCCGCGCTGATAACCTTTGCGTGCTGTTTGTTGGCTGCTCCGTGCTGGTTGGTAATATTTGCGTAGCGCAGCATAAACGGCGTTGGCTTCTTTACGTAGCAACGCTCAAACGCTTAACTTTTTATTCACGTAGCGCGGCACGGTTTGGTAATTGTGCGTAACTTGCGGTGCGTAAGCACTTTCATTGCGCGGACGAACAGGCAGAACCGGGCAGACAACAACGAGCAACAACGGGCAGACAGACGGGCAACGCAACAATATCTTCGTTTTACATTCCCCGTTAAGATCTGTCATTTCTTCTTTTATATATATGTAGTATCTCAGACGTGCAGGTTATAGAATGCAATTTCTTTAACTTGCTTTGGCATTTGGGCATTTGTTTGCTCCGTCATTCATATATACAGATGACAGGCCGGCTGGTGTGGCAGTGGCCCAGTGCGAGGCGCTGCAATATATATATGACTGTGTGATAAGCCTTCAGCATTCATGTTGGTGCTGCAATGTTGTGACATGTGGCTAAATGCCACTTTGATTTGGTTTGGTTGCTGGTTGGAAGTGGTGGTAGACGCTGGTTGGCGGACTGGGGAGGGTGATAGGTCGCATCACGCGGTGTGATGGCATCACCTCTTCATTTATCACGCTTCCACGTTGCTGTGGTCTCTGTGCTGCGAACAAGAGAAATGAAGGATGAGCGCAGTGAGAAGACCACCACTGCTGTGCGGTGCCTCCTGCGTGTGGTATTATAATCGGGGGGAAGGCGAAGGCTGGGTATCGGCGGTAGCCACGGCGTATACTGTGTTTCTTCCGTCTTTGTGCCTCACGGATGGTGCAAAGAGGGGTGAGTTCGCCAGTTCGTGTACGTGAGGGGACCGTCGCGCCAGCAGCCTGCTCACGATGCGCTGGTGCGCGCGCGCGCGCGCGCGCCAGGTGCGCGCGCGCGCGCGCGCGCGCGCGCGCGCGCGCGCGCGCGCGCGCGCTGGTGCGCGCGCGCGCGCGCGCGCGCGCGCGCTGCGGTTATTAAAAAACATCATTATATATACGGTGACTGCCGCTTCACATCAGAAGTAACATTTGGTAAATGCATTATAACACATGGGTGAATGGTAGTGGTGTCTCATAACAACGTGCGGGGAACCATGAGCTGTGGGGTGGTGTTTGGAGGATCATAACTCATCACTTTGATGTGATTTTGTTATGATGTGTTTTTTGCCTGCGTTGCCAGTGTGCTCGCAACACGGTTTAAGCAGGTGTTGAGAGAGCACGTTTTCATGCATGAGCGAAAGGAATGTGTGTTTTGCATGCCAAGCTTGTGGAGATCGGTCTGGCGTTGAGATAGACGGACGGTATGAGAGGCGGGGGGGTGAGAGTAGAGGTGAGAGAGGTAGAGAGAGAGTAGAAGCTAGAGAGAGAGTGACAGAGCAGAGGTAGAGAGGGTAGAGAAGGTAGAGAGAGGTGAGAGCAGAGAGAGAGAGAGAGGAAGATGTTAACAGTTATTCTTTTACAAAACAATTTCTTCATGTTTAGTTGGTATATGCCTGTTTTTCTCTATATATAGCAGGGTTTGTCTGTTTGTAGTATAGAGTTGTGGATTGTTGAGTATTTGTGTGTGTGTGTGTGTGTGTGTGTGTGTGTGTGTGTGTGTGTGTGTGTGTGTGTGTGTGTGTGCAATGTGTGTGTGTTGTTGTGCGGCGTGGTGGTCGCTGCGTTATTAGCAGTGCAGTTCATGGCCAAATGTCCGTCTCAGCGGCGGAAAAACGTTTCATTTGCTGGCTTGCTCCACACCGGTAAGGGCAAACGTCAGGTCATTGGCTGGCGGCGGGTAGAGGCACGGTCATGTTGTTTTCAAGCAGCGGCACGGCTGGCGTGGGTCGGAGGGACAGTCTTGTTTGTTGGTGATGTGAGATCGTTGTAGTAACTCATCTTGCGTGTGACATATACTGCATAAATACATATGCTGCATATATATACTTATATATATATATATATATATACACGCATATACTTGCATACACTATATACTGCATATATACTATATACTGCATATACTATATCTGCATATAACGTAACACCCACCGCATGCATTCACCGTCTCTATCTGCATCATCCGCATATGCACAAATATGACACGTGTGTTGATGAAAGCATCTGCGTCGATAACGCGTACTGCATGTATATGCATCACGCATATACGCATATATGCTGCATAGCACCGCATATGCGTGCATATGCATATCACCATATGCGTGCATATGCGCGCCACCTAGCATGCGCATATGCTGCCCATACCATATGCTGCATATCTTGCATATACGCATGTATAGCATAGTATGTAGCATACTTCTTGCATAACCATACTTGCATATATACATATATCTTGCATATGCACCCGCGCATATTTGCATATATATATACGCGCTGCTTGCATATGCACTGCATATGCTGCATATGCACTGCGCCATATAACATATGCATATAACATGTATATATGCGCGCCTTAAATCTTGCATATGCGCACCATATACGCATATATATGCACTGCATATACGCCATATACGCATATACTTATGTATCTTATATGCATATTTTTATGCTGCATATATGTAGCATATATATATATATATGCACTGCATATCACTGCATATACCCCATATTGCGCCACTGCATATTACCCCTTGCATATATGCGCATATACTGCATATATATATGCTACTGCGCCACTGCATATATGCTGCATATATGCGCGCCACATATATGCGCATGCTGCATACGCCATCTATATATATATATGTATATATAACATCTTTATATATATATATATAATAATATATATTGCGCTAATATATATACTGCATATATACGCATATACATATCACCATATACACCGCATATACTGCATATATGCATAATAACATATATATATATATCATTATATATATATATAACACTTATATATATATATACACACCTTATATATTTCACTGCATATATCGCATATGCACCGCATAACGCGCATGCACGCCTTGCGCCGCCAGCGCCATGCGCGCCATAACTGCCGCCGTCCGCCGCCGTTCTGCGGCTGCTGCGTGTCGCCACTGCAGCCGTATGCGCCGCCACGCCGCGCGCCGCGCGCCTCTGCCCCCACTCCTCCGTGTACGGCCGCGCATGTATAGCAAGCCGGTGGGCGCGATGTGTTTTTCGTCATCTTCGGTTGGTTTTATCATATCATTGTTCTGATATGCATTTAACCGCGCCGTCTCGTTGCCATACGGCGCGAGGGGCGCCATTGGGCGCTCTGCGGCGCAGCGGTGCTGTCTTGTCCACAGACTGTAGCATCACACCACGATGGTGGCTACTGGTATGGCAGTAATATCAGTTGCCACTCACTATCATATTTGTGCATGAACTGTGTCAGTTTGTCATTAATCTGTAGGTTGACAGTAGGTTCAAGGGAGTTTGCATGTTTAAATCATTGCCACGTGTGTGGTGAGTTTTGTGTTTCTGTGTGTGTGTGCTGTGTGTATTTCTACGAGCACCGCGAATGGTTGTTCAATTGCCTTGGTTTGTGGCAAACTTTGGGTTATATAAGTACATTGAACTTGAAACTGAGTTCAGTTGGGATCATCCAAATATATGCATTGGGTTTTATATATCCATCCACTCACCTCCATGTTTTGTCTTGGTGTGTGTTGAAACCTTTTGGTGAGACCACTCCTTCAACTACAGTGAGGGATGAAGAAAGTGCATGAGATTTGGCTCTGACTGTGCGGGTGAGTGGCGAGGTAAGCATCTTGACGGACTCTCAGAGGGCGTGGTGATTGAGCTCGTGTCTGTGGCCAGGCAGCAGCGGTGGTGGCTACTTAGCAACAATGTGCTATATATCCACCTGTTTTCTTTATGAGAGAGGAGAGAGATGGACAGCAGAGGGAGGCGAGGGGAAGGTGAGGAAGGAGAGGAAGAGAGGGAGAGAGGAGAGTGAAAGGAGAGCTGAGAGAAGATGTGGAGAGAGAAGAGGAAGGGAGAAGAGAGGAGGGAGAGAGGAAGGAGAGGAGGTGTGTGTGCCTCAGCGTAACACCTTATAGAATGACAAAACAGGCTGCATGGCAGGCTGTATACATGCGTGGCTTATCGGCTGCCAGATGAGCAGGCATCCACTGATAAGAGGGTGAGGTGACCTTAGGCTTTGGTGGTCCGATGCAGTGGTGTCAGATGGGAGGTAGTTGTGTGTGTGTTGTCATTGACTGTTGTTGTGACAGGTGGTAGTAGTTGTGACGTGGCCTTGTGAAGTGTTTCGATTGGTTTTGTGCCCAGGTTGCAGAAGAGGGTGGTGGAGGGAGGTTGGTGAATAGAACAGTGCGTGACTTCC
>NW_025547106.1:0-41141 GCF_905237065.1 Salmo salar | reverse complement strand
GGTGTGCCGTGTGTGTGTCAGTGTTGTGTCGGTGTGTGTCGGTGTGGTGTGTCGGTGTGGTGTGTTTGTGTCGGTGTGTGTCGGTGTGTCGGTGTGTGTTCTGTTCGTGTTGTCCGGTGTGGTGTGTCGGTGTGTGTGTTGGTGTTCATTGTGTTGTGTGTGTTTTTTTTTTGTGTTTGTGTGTTCGTGTGTGTTAGTGTTCGTGTGTTCCTGTAGTGTTCCGGTGTAGTGTGCCGGTGTATGTGTGTGTGTGTGTCTTGTGTGTGATTTTGGCGTGGTGTGTCGTGTATTGTGTTGGTTTGTTCCGTGTGGTGTGTCGTGTTCGTGTTGTGTCGGTGTGGTGTGTCGGTGTTGTGGCGGTGTGTCGTGTAGTGTGTCAGTGTGGTGTGTCGTGTAGTGTTCCGGTGTGTGTGTCGGTGTGGTGTGTCGTGGGTGTGTCTGGTGTGCCGGTTAGTGTGTCGGTGTGTGTCTCGGTGTGGTGTGTTTGTGTCAGTGTGTCAGTTTGGTGTGTCGTGTGTCGGTGTGTCGGTGTGGTTTGTGTATCCGGTGTAGTGTTCCGGTGTAGTGTGTCGTGTGTGTGTCGGTGTGTCGTGTGTGTGTTGGTGTGGTGTGTCGGTGTGGTGTGTTGGTGTGTCGGTGTGTCGGTGTAGTGTGTCGGTGTGGTGTGTCGTGTGGTGTGTTGGTGTGTTGTTTTTGTTCCGGTGTGTGTGTCGTGTGGTGTGTCGGTGGTGTTCGGTGCGTGTGTCGGTGTAGTGTGTCGTGGAGTGTGCCGGTGTGGTGTGTCGGTGTAGTGTCTCTTCGTTGCAGTGTGTCGGTGTGTGTGTCGTGTAGTGTGTCGGTGTGTCGGTGTAGTGTGTTGTTTGTGTGTCGGTGTGTGTTTGGTGTGTCGTGTGTCATGTGGTGTGTCGTGTGGTGTGTCAATGTGGTGTGTCGTGTGGTGTGTCGGTGTGTCGGTGTGGTGTTGTGTAGTGATCCCGTGTGGTGTCCTGTAGTGTGTCGGTAGTGTGTCGGTGTGTCGGTGTGGTGTGTTGGTGTAGTGTGTCGGTGTGGTGTGTTGGTGTGTCAGTGTGTCCGTGTGGTGTGTTGTGTATGTGTTGGTGTGGTGTGTCTGTGTCGGTGTGTCGGTGTAGTGTGTCGGTGTGTCGTGTGGTGTGTTGGTGTAGTGTCCGGTGTGGTGTGTTGGTGTGGTGTGTCGGTGTGGTGTGTCGGTGTGGTGTGTCGTGTGTCGGTGTGGTGTGTCGGTGTGTCGTGTGGTGTGTTGGTGTGGTGTGTCGGTGTGGTGTATTGTGTTCTGTTCGGTGTTGTGTCGGTGTGGTGTGTTAGGTGTGTGTTGGTGTGTGTTCCGTGTGGTGTGTCGTGTGGTGTGTCGTGTGGTGTGTCGGTGGGTGTCCGGTGTAGTGTGTCGTGTGTGTTCTGTGTTGTTGTGTCGGTGTGTCGTGTGGTGTGTCGGTGTGGTGTGTCGGTGTGGTGTCGGTGTGGTGTGTCGTGGGTGTTGCCGGTGTGTGTGTCGTGTGGTGTCTCGTTGGTGTGTTGTTTCTGTGTCGTTTTGTTCGGTGTGTCGTGTGTCGGTGTAGTTGTTGTGTGTTTTGTGTGTGTGTCGTGTGTCGTGTGGTGTGTCGGTGTGTCGGTGTGTGTTCGTGTAGTGTGCAAGTTCGGTGTGTTGGTGTGTGTGTCGGTGTGTCGTGTAGTGTGTCGGTGTAGTGTTCCGGTGTAGTGTGTCGGTGTGGTGTGTCGGTGTGTCGGTGTGGTGTGTCGGTGTGGTGTGTCGTGTAGTGTTCCGGTGTGGTGTGTCGGTGCGGTGTGTCGGTGGTGTGTCGGTGGGTGTGCCGGTGTGGTGTGTCGGTGTAGTGACTCGGTGTGTGTGTTATGTGTCGGTGTGTCGGTTTGGTGTGTCGTGTGTCCGTGTGTCGGTGTGGTGTGTCGGTGTGGTGTGCCGGTGTAGTGTTCCGGTGTGGTGTGTCGGTGTGGTGGGTCGGTGTGTCGGTGTGTTGTTGGTGTGGTGTGTCGTGTGGTGTGTTGGTGTTCGTGTGTCGTGTTGTGTCGTGTGGTGTGTCGGTGTGTGTGTTGGTGTGTGTGTTGGTGTGGTGTTCCGGTGTGTGTGTCGTGTGGTGTGTCGGTGGGTGTGTCGGTGCGGTGTGTCGTATGGTGTGTCGGTGGGTGTGCCGGTGTAGTGTGTCAGTGTAGTGTCTCGTGTCAGTGTGTCAGTGTGTCAGTGTAGTGTGTTGGTGTGGTGTGTCGGTGTGGTGTGTTGGTGTTCGGTGTGTCGGTGTGTGTGTCGGTGTGGTGTGTCAGTGTGGTGTGTCGTGTGGTGTGTCGGTGTGTCGGTGTAGAGTGTTGGTGTGTGATCCAGTGTGGTGTGCCGGTGTAGTGTGTCAGGTAGTGTGTCAGTGTGTCGGTGTGGTGTGTTGTGTGTGTGTCAGTTGGTGTGTTGTTGTCCGGTGTCGTGTATGTGTTGGTGTGTGTGTTGGTGTGGTGTGTCGGTGTGTCGGTGTGTCGGTGTGGTGTGTCGGTGTGTCGGTGTGGTGTGTTGGTGTAGTGTGCCGGTGTGGTGTGTCGTGTGGTGTGTCGGTGTGTCGGTGAAGTGTGTTGGCGTGGTGTGTCGGTGTGGTGTGTTGGTGTGGTGTTCCGGTGTGTGTGTCCCGGTGTGTCGGTGTGGTGTGTCGTGTGGTGTGTCGGTGTGTGTGGCGGTGTGTCGGTGTGGTGTGTCGGTGTGGTGTGTCGGTGTGGTGTTCCGGTGTGTGTGTCGGTGTGGTGTGTCGTGGGTGTGTCGGTGGGTGTGCCGGTGTGGTGTGTCGGTGTGTTCTCGGTGTAGTGTGTTGGTGTGTCGGTGTGTCGGTTTGGTGTGTCATTGTGTCGGTGTGTCGGTGTGGTGTGTCGGTGTAGTGTGCCGGTGTAGTGTTCCGGTGTGGTGTGTCGGTGTGGTGTGTCGGTGTGTCGGTGTGGTGTGTTGGTGTGTGTGTCGGTGGGTGTGTTGGTGTGTCGGTGTGTCGGTGTAGTGTGTCGGTGTGTGTGTCGGTGTAGTGTGTTGTGGTGTGTTGGTGGTGTTCCGGTGTGTGTGTCGGTGTTGTGTCGGTGGGTGTGTCGGTGCGGTGTGTCGGTGTAGTGTGTCGGTGGGTGTGCCGGTGTGGTGTGTCGTGTAGTGTCTCGGTGTCGGTGTGTCGGTGTGTCAGTGTAGTGTGTCGGTGTGGTGTGTCTGTGTCGGTGTAGTGTGTTGTTGTGTGTGTCGTGTGGTGTGTTGGTGTGTCGGTGTGTCGGTGTGGTGTGTCGTGTGGTGTGTCATGTGGTGTGTCGGTGTAGTGTGTCGGTGTGTCGGTGTGGGGTGTTGGTGTGGTGATCCGGTGTGGTGTCCTGTGTGTGTCGAGTGGTGTGTCGGTGTGTCGGTGTGGTGTGTTGGTGTGGTGTGTCGGTGTGGTGTGTTGGTGTGTCGGTGTGTCGGTGTTGTGTTGGTGTGGTGTGTTGGTGTGGTATGTCACTGTGTCGGTGTGTCGGTGTAGTGTGTCAGTGTGTCGGTGTGGTGTGTTGGTGTGGTGTGCCGGTGTGGTGTGTTGGTGTTGTGTCGTGTGTGTGTCGGTGTGGTGTGTCCGTATGTCGTGTGGTGTGTCCGGTGTGTCGGTGTGGTGTGTTGGTGTGGTGTGTCAGTGTGTGTTTGGTGTGTCGGTGTGTCGGTGTGGTGTGTCGGTGTGGTGTGTTGGGTTGTGTTGTGTGTGTTCCGGTGTAGTGTGTCGGTGTGTGTGTCGGTGGGTGTGCCGGTGTGTGTGTCGGATAGTGTCTCGGTGTGGTGTGTTGGTGTGTCGGTGTGTCGGTTTGGTGTGTCGGTGTGTCGGTGTGTCGGTGTGGTGTGTTGGTGTGGTGTGTTGGTGTGGTGTGTCGGTGTGTCGGTGTGGTGTGTCGGTGTGTCGGTGTGTGTGTCGTGTGGTTGCCGTGTGTGTGTTGGTGTGGTGTGTCGGTGTGTCGGTGTGTGTGTCGGTGTGTGTGTCGTGTGGTGTTCGGTGTGTGTGTCGGTGGGTGTGCCGGTGTGGTGTGTCGGTGTGGTGTCTCGGTGTGTGTGTTGGTGTGTCGGTGTGTCAGTTTGTGTGTCGGTGTGTCGGTGTGTCGGTGTGTGTGTTGGTGTGGTGTGTTGGTGTGTGTGTCAGTGTGTCGGTGTGGTGTGTCGGTGTGTCGGTGTGGTGTGTCGGTGTGGTGTGCAAGTTCGGTGTGTTGGTGTGGTGTGTCGGTGTGTCGGTGTGGTGTGTCGGTGTGGTGTTCCGGTGTGGTGTGTCGGTGTGGTGTGTCATGTGTCGGTGTGGTGTGTCGGTGTGGTGTGTCGGTGTGGTGTTCCGGTGTAGTGTGTCGTGTGTGTGTCGTGGGGTGTGTCGTGGGTGTCCGGTGTGGTGTGTCGGTGTGGTGACTCGGTGTGGTGTGTTAGTGTTCGGTGTGTCGGTTTGGTGTGTCGTGTGTCGGTGTGTCGGTGTGTGTGTCGTGTGGTGTGCCGGTGTGGTGTTCCGGTGTAGTGTGTCGGTGTGGTGTGTCGGTGTGTCGTGTGTGTGTTGGTGTGGTGTGTCGGTGTGTGTGTTGTGTGTCGGTGTGTCGGTGTGGTGTGTCGGTGTAGTGTGTCGGTGTGGTGTGTCGGTGTGGTGTGTTGGTGTGGTGTGTTGGTGTGGTGTTCCGGTGTGTGTGTCGGTGTGGTGTGTCGGTGGGTGTGTTGGTGTGTCGTGTGGTTTTGGTGTAGTGATCCGTGTGTTGGTGTGGTGTGTCATGTTGTCGGTGTGTCGGTGTGGTGTGTTGGTGTGGTGTGTCGGTGTGTGTGTTGGTGTGTCGGTGTGTTGGTGGGTGTGTTGGTGTGGTGTGTCTGTGTCGGTGTGTCGGTGTGTGTGTCGGTGTGTCGGTGTGGTGTGTTGGTGTGGTGTCCGGTGTGGTGTGTTGGTGTGGTGTGTCGGTCTGTCGGTGTGGTGTGTCGTGTGTCGGTGTAGTGTGTCGGTGTGTCGGTGTGGTGTGTCGGTGTGGTGTGCCGGTGTGTGTTCCGGTGTGGTGTGCCGTGTGGTGTGTCGGTGTGGTGTGTCGGTGTGTCGTGAAGTGTGTTGGCGTGGTGTGTCGGTGTGGTGTGTTGGTGTAGTGTTCCCGGTGTGGTGTGTCGGTGTGTCGGTGTGGTGTGTCGTGTGGTGTGTCGGTGTGGTGGCGGTGTGTCGGTGTGGTGTGTCGGTGTGGTGTGTCGGTGTTGTTCCGGTGTGGTGTGTCGGTGTGGTGTGTCGGTGGTGTGTCGTGGGTGTCCGGTGTGGTGTGTCGGTGTGGTGTCTCGGTGTGGTGTGTTGGTGTGTCGGTGTGTCAGTTTGGTGTGTCGGTGTGTCGGTGTGTCGTGTGGTGTGTCGGTGTGGTGTGCCGGTGTGGTGTTCCGGTGTGTGTGTCGGTGTGTGTGTCGGTGTGTCGGTGTGGTGTGTTGGTGTGGTGTGTCGGTGTGGTGTGTTGGTGTGTCCGGTGTGTCGGTGTGGTGTGTCGGTGTGGTGTGTCGTGTGGTGTGTTGGTGTGTGTGTTGGTGTGGTGTTCCGGTGTGTTTGTCGGTGTGGTGTGTCGGTGGGTGTGTCGGTGCGGTGTGTCGGTGTAGTGTGTCGGTGGAGTGCGCCGGTGTAGTGTGTCAGTGTAGTGTCTCGTGTCAGTGTGTCGGTGTGTCAGTGTGGTGTGTCGGTGTGGTGTGTCGGTGTGTCGGTGTGGTGTGTTGTTGTGGTGTGTCGGTGTGGTGTGTTGGTGTGTCGGTGTGTCGGTGTGGTGTGTCGGTGTGGTGTGTCAATGTGGTGTGTCGGTGTAGTGTGTCCGGTGTGTCGGTGTGGGGTGTTAGTGTAGTGATCCCGTGTGGTGTGCCGGTGTGGTGTGTCGGAGTAGTTTGTCGGTGTGTCGGTGTAGTGTGTTGGTGTGGTGTGTCGGTGTGGTGTGTTGGTGTGTCAGTGTGTCGTGTGGTGTGTTGGTGTGGTGTGTTGGTGTAGTGTGTCACTGTGTCCGTGTGTCGGTGTAGTGTGTCAGTGTGTCGGTGTGGTGTGTTGTGTGGTGTGCCGGTGTGGTGTGTTGGTGTGTGTGTCGGTGTGGTGTGTCGGTGTGGTGTGTCGTATGTCGGTGTGGTGTGTCGGTGTGTCGGTGTGGTGTGTTGGTGTGGTGTGTCGGTGTGGTTTTGGTGTGTCTGTGTCGGTGTGGTGTGTCGGTGTGGTGTGTTGGGTAGTGTGTTGGTGTGGTGTTCCGGTGTGGTGTGTCGGTGTGGTGTGTCGGTGTGGTGTGTCGGTGGGTGTGCCGGTGTGGTGTGTCGGAGTAGTGTCTCGTGTGGTGTGTTGGTGTGTCGGTGTGTCGGTTTGGTGTGTCCGTGTGTCGGTGTGGTGTGTTGGTGTGGTGTGTTGGTGTGGTGTGTCCGGTGTGTCGGTGTGGTGTGTCGGTGTGTCGGTGTGGTGTGTCGGTGTGGTGTGCCGGTGTGGTGTGTTGTGTGGTGTGTCGGTGTGTCGGTGTGGTGTGTCGGTGTGTGTGTCGGTGTTGTGTCGGTGTGGTGTGTCGGTGGGTGTGCCGGTGTGGTGTGTCAGTGTAGTGTCTCGTGTGGTGTGTTGGTGTGTCGGTGTGTCGGTTTGTGTGTCGGTGTGTCGTGTGTCGGTGTGGTGTGTTGTGTTGTGTTGGTGTGGTGTGTCGGTGTGTCGTGTGGTGTGTCGGTGTGTCGGTGTGGTGTGTCGGTGTGGTGTGCAAGTTCGGTGTGTTGGTGTAGTGTGTCGGTGTGTCGGTGTGGTGTGTCGGTGTGGTGTTCCGGTGTGGTGTGTCGGTGTGTGTGTCGGTGTGTCGGTGTGGTGTGTCGGTGTGGTGTGTCGGTGTGGTGTTCCGGTGTAGTGTGTCGGTGTGTGTGTCGGTGGGTGTGTCGGTGGGTGTGCCGGTGTGGTGTGTCGGTGTGGTGACTCGGTGTGGTGTGTTGGTGTGTCAGTGTGTCGGTTTGGTGTGTCGGTGTGTCGGTGTGTCGGTGTGGTGTGTCGGTGTGGTGTGCCGGTGTGGTGTTCCGGTGTGGTGTGTCGGTGTGGTGTGTCGGTGTGTCGGTGTGTGTGTTGGTGTGTGTGTCGGTGTAGTGTGTTGGTGTGTCGGTGTGTCGGTGTGGTGTGTCGGTGTGGTGTGTCGGTGTGGTGTGTCGGTGTGGTGTGTTGGTGTGTGTGTTGGTGTGGTGTTCCGGTGTGGTGTGTCGGTGTGGTGTGTCGGTGGGTGTGTCGTGTGTCGGTGTAGGGTTTTGGTGTAGTGATCCCGGTGTGGTGTGCCGGTGTGGTGTGTCAGGTAGTGTGTCAGTGTGTCGGTGTGGTGTGTTGGTGTGGTGTGTCGGTGTGGTGTGTTGGTGTGTCGGTGTGTCGGTGGGTGTGTTGGTGTGGTGTGTCGGTGTGTCGGTGTGTCGGTGTGGTGTGTCGGTGTGTCGGTGTGGTGTGTTGGTGTGTGTGCCGGTGTGGTGTGTTGGTGTGGTGTGTCGGTGCGGTGTGTCGGTGTAGTGTGTCGGTGTGTCGGTGTGGTGTGTCGGTGTGTCGGTGTGGTGTGTTGGTGTGGTGTGTCGGTGTGGTGTGTTGGTGTGTCGGTGTGTCGGTGTGGTGTGTCGGTGTGGTGTGTTGGTGTGGTGTGTTGGTGTGGTGTTCCGGTGTGGTGTGTCGGTGTGGTGTGTCGGTGTGGTGTGTCGGTGGGTGTGCCGGTGTGGTGTGTCGGTGTGGTGTCTCGGTGTGGTGTGTTGGTGTGTCGTGTGTCAGTTTGGTGTTCGGTGTGTCGGTGTGGTGTGTTGGTGTGTGTGTTGGTGGTGTGTCGGTGTGTCGGTGTGGTGTGTCGGTGTGTCGTGTGGTGTGTCGGTGTGGTGTGCCGGTGTGGTGTGTTGGTGTGTGTGTCGGTGTGTCGGTGTGGTGTGTCGGTGTGGTGTGTCGGTGTGGTGTGTCGGTGGGTGTGCCGGTGTGGTGTGTTGGTGTGTCGGTGTGTCGGTTCGGTGTGTCGGTGTGTCAGTGTGTCGGTGTAGTGTGTTGGTGTAGTGTGTTGGTGTGTGTGTCGGTGTGTCACTGTGGTGTGTCGTGTGTCGGTGTGGTGTGTCGGTGTGGTGTGCCAGTTCGGTGTGTTGGTGTGGTGTGTCGGTGTGTCGGTGTGGTGTGTCGGTGTAGTGTTCCGTGTAGTGTGTCGGTGTGGTGTGTCGGTGTGTCGGTGTGGTGTGTCGGTGTGGTGTTCCGGTGTAGTGTGTCGGTGTGGTGTGTCGGTGGGTGTGTTGGTGTGTCGTGTGTCGTTTGTGTGTCGGTGTGTCGGTGTGGTGTGTTGGTGTGGTGTGTCGGTGTGGTGTGCCGGTGTGGTGTGTCGTGTGTCGGTGTGGTGTGTTGGTGTGGTGTGTCGGTGTGGTGTGTCGGTGTGGTGTGTCGTATGTCGGTGTGGTGTGTCGGTGTGTCGGTGTGGTGTGTTGGTGTGGTGTGTCGGTGTGGTGTATTGGTGTGTCGGTGTGTCGGTGTGGTGTGTCGGTGTGGTGTGTTGGTAGTGTGTTGTGTGGTGTTCCGGTGTGGTGTGTCGGTGTGGTGTGTCAGTGGGTGTGCCGGTGTGGTGTGTCAGAGTAGTGTCTCGGTGTGGTGTGTTGGTGTGTCGTGTGTCGGTTTGGTGTGTCGGTGTGTCGGTGTGTCGGTGTGGTGTGTTGGTGTGGTGTGTTGGTGTGGTGTGTCCGTGTGTCGGTGTGTGTGTCGGTGTGTCGGTGTGGTGTGTCGGTGTGGTGTGCCGGTGTGGTGTGTTGGTGTGGTGTGTCGGTGTGTCGGTGTGGTGTGTCGGTGTGGTGTGTCGGTGTGGTGTGTCGGTGTGGTGTGTCGGTGGGTGTGCCGGTGTGGTGTGTCGGTGTGGTGTCTCGGTGTGGTGTGTTGGTGTGTCGGTGTGTCGTTTGGTGTGTCGGTGTGTCGGTGTGTCGGTGTGGTGTGTTGGTGTGGTGTGTTGGTGTGGTGTGTCGGTGTGTCGGTGTGGTGTGTCAGTGTGTCGGTGTAGTGTGTCGGTGTGTGTGCAAGTTCGGTGTGTTGGTGTGGTGTGTCGGTGTGTCGGTGTGGTGTGTCGGTGTAGTGTTCCGGTGTGGTGTGTCGGTGTGGTGTGTCGGTGTGTCGGTGTGGTGTGTCGGTGTGGTGTGTCGGTGTGTGTTCCGTGTGGTGTGTCGGTGTGGTGTGTCGGTGGGTGTGTCGGTGGGTGTGCCGGTGTAGTGTGTCGGTGTGGTGACTCGGTGTAGTGTGTTAGTGTGTCAGTGTGTCGTTTGTGTGTCGGTGTGTCGGTGTGTCGGTGTGGTGTGTCGGTGTGGTGTGCCGGTGTAGTGTTCCGGTGTGTGTGTCGGTGTGGTGTGTCGGTGTGTCGGTGTGGTGTGTTGGTGTGGTGTGTCGGTGTGGTGTGTTGGTGTGTCGGTGTGTCGGTGTGGTGTGTCGTGTGGTGTGTCGGTGTGGTGTGTCGGTGTGGTGTGTTGGTGTGGTGTGTTGGTGTGGTGTTCCGGTGTGGTGTGTCGTGTGGTGTGTCGGTGGGTGTGTTGGTGTGTCGGTGTAGAGTTTTGGTGTAGTGATCCGGTGTGGTGTGCCGGTGTGTGTGTCAGATAGTGTGTCGGTGTGTCGGTGTGGTGTGTTGGTGTGGTGTGTCGGTGTGGTGTGTTGGTGTGTCGGTGTGTCGGTGGGTGTGTTGGTGTGGTGTGTCGGTGTGTCGGTGTGTCGTGTGGTGTGTCGGTGTGTCGTGTGGTGTGTTGGTGTGGTGTGCCGGTGTGGTGTGTTGGTGTGGTGTGTCGGTGCGGTGTGTCGGTGTAGTGTGTCGGTGTGTCGGTGTGGTGTGTCGGTGTGTCGGTGTGTGTGTTGGTGTGGTGTGTCGGTGTGTGTGTTGGTGTGTCGGTGTGTCGGTGTGTGTGTCGGTGTGTGTGTTGGTGTGGTGTGTTGGTGTGGTGTTCCCGGTGTGTGTGTCGGTGTGTGTGTCGGTGTGGTGTGTCGGTGGGTGTGCCGGTGTGGTGTGTCGGTGTGGTGTGTCGGTGTGTCGGTGTGGTGTGTCGGTGTGTCGGTGTGGTAAGTCGGTGTGGTGTGCCGGTGTGGTGTGTCGTGTGTGTGTTGGTGTGTCGGTGTGTTGGTGGTGTGTCGGTGTGGTGTGTTGGTGTGGTGTGTTGGTGTGGTGTGTCGGTGTGTCGGTGTGGCGTGTCGGTGTGGTGTGCCGGTGTGGTGTTCCGGTGTGGTGTGCCGGTGTGGTGTGTCGGTGTGGTGTGTCGGTGTGTCGGTGAAGTGTGTTGGCGTGGTGTGTCGGTGTGGTGTGTTGGTGTGGTGTTCCGGTGTGGTGTGTCGGTGTGTCGGTGTGGTGTGTCGGTGTGGTGTGTCGGTGTGGTGTGGCGGTGTGTCGGTGTGGTGTGTCGGTGTGGTGTGTCGGTGTGGTGTTCCGGTGTGGTGTGTCGGTGTGTGTGTCGGTGGGTGTGTCGGTGGGTGTGCCGGTGTGGTGTGTCGGTGTGGTGTCTCGGTGTGTGTGTTGGTGTGTCGGTGTGTCGGTTTGGTGTGTCGGTGTGTCCGTGTGTCGGTGTGGTGTGTCGGTGTGGTGTGCCGGTGTAGTGTTCCGGTGTAGTGTGTCGGTGTGGTGTGTCGGTGTGTCGGTGTGGTGTGTTGGTGTGTGTGTCGGTGTGGTGTGTTGGTGTGTCGGTGTGTCGGTGTGGTGTGTCGTGTGGTGTGTCGGTGTGGTGTGTTGGTGTGGTGTGTTGGTGTGGTGTTCCGGTGTGGTTTGTCGGTGTGGTGTGTCGGTGGGTGTGTCGGTGCGGTGTGTCGGTGTAGTGTGTCGGTGGGTGTGCCGGTGTAGTGTGTCGGTGTAGTGTCTCGGTGTCGGTGTGTCGGTGTGTCGGTGTGGTGTGTCGGTGTGTGTGTCGGTGTGTCGGTGTGGTGTGTTGTTGTGGTGTGTCGGTGTGGTGTGTTGGTGTGTCAGTGTGTCGGTGTAGTGTGTCGGTGTGGTGTGTCAATGTAGTGTGTCGGTGTGGTGTGTCGGTGTGTCGGTGTAGAGTGTTGGTGTGGTGATCCCGGTGTGGTGTGCCGGTGTGGTGTGTCAGAGTAGTTTGTCAGTGTGTCGGTGTGGTGTGTTGGTGTGGTGTGTCGGTGTGGTGTGTTGGTGTGTCGGTGTGTCGGTGTGGTGTGTTGGTGTGGTGTGTTGGTGTGGTGTGTCACTGTGTCCGTGTGTCAGTGTAGTGTGTCAGTGTGTCGGTGTGGTGTGTTGTGTGTGTGCCGGTGTGGTGTGTTGGTGTGGTGTGTCGGTGTGGTGTGTCGGTGTGGTGTGTCAGTATGTCGGTGTGGTGTGTCGGTGTGTCGGTGTGGTGTGTTGGTGTGGTGTGTCGGTGTGGTGTATTGGTGTGTCGGTGTGTCGGTGTGGTGTGTCGTGTGGTGTGTTAGTAGTGTGTTGGTGTGGTGTTCCGGTGTGGTGTGTCGGTGTGGTGTGTCGGTGTGGTGTGTCGTGGGTGTGCCGGTGTGGTGTGTCGGAGTAGTGTCTCGGTGTGGTGTGTTGGTGTGTCGGTGTGTCGGTTTGGTGTGTCGGTGTGTCGGTGTGGTGTGTTGGTGTGGTGTGTTGGTGTGGTGTGTCGGTGTGTCGGTGTGGTGTGTCGGTGTGTCGGTGTGGTGTGTCCGTGTGGTGTGCCGGTGTGGTGTGTTGGTGTGTGTGTCGGTGTGTCGGTGTGGTGTGTCGGTGTGGTGTGTCGGTGTGGTGTGTCGGTGTGGTGTGTCGGTGGGTGTGCCGGTGTGGTGTGTCGGTGTGGTGTCTCGGTGTGGTGTGTTGGTGTTCGGTGTGTCGGTTTGGTGTGTCGGTGTGTCGGTGTGTCGGTGTGGTGTGTTGGTGTGGTGTGTTGGTGGTGTGTCGGTGTGTCGTGTGTGTTCGGTGTGTCGGTGTGGTGTGTCGTGTGGTGTGCAAGTTCGGTGTGTTGGTGTGGTGTGTCGGTGTGTCGGTGTGGTGTGTCGGTGTAGTGTTCCGGTGTGGTGTGTCGGTGTGGTGTGTCGGTGTGTCGGTGTGGTGTGTCGGTGTGGTGTGTCGGTGTGGTGTTCCGGTGGTGTGTCGGTGTGGTGTGTCGGTGGGTGTGTCGGTGGGTGTGCCGGTGTAGTGTGTCGGTGTGGTGACTCGGTGTAGTGTGTTAGTGTGTCGGTGTGTCAGTTTGGTGTGTCCCGTGTGTCGGTGTGTCGGTGTGGTGTGTCGGTGTGGTGTGCCGGTGTAGTGTTCCGGTGTGGTGTGTCGGTGTAGTGTGTCGGTGTGTCGGTGTGGTGTGTTGGTGTGTGTGTCGGTGTGGTGTGTTGGTGTGTCGGTGTGTCGGTGTGGTGTGTCGGTGTGGTGTGTCGGTGTGGGGTGTCGTGTGGTGTGTTGGTGTGGTGTGTTGGTGTGGTGTTCCCGGTGTGGTGTGTCGGTGTGGTGTGTCGGTGGGTGTGTCGGTGTGTCGGTGTGGGGTTTTGGTGTGGTGATCCGGTGTGGTGTGCCGGTGTGGTGTGTCGGAGTAGTGTGTCGGTGTGTCGGTGTGGTGTGTTGGTGTGGTGTGTCGGTGTGGTGTGTTGGTGTGTCAGTGTGTCGGTGGGTGTGTTGGTGTGGTGTGTCGTGTGTCGTGTGTCGGTGTGGTGTGTCGGTGTGTCGGTGTGGTGTGTTGGTGTGGTGTCCGGTGTGGTGTGTTGGTGTGGTGTGTCGGTGCGGTGTGTCGGTGTGGTGTGTCAGTGTGTCGGTGTGGTGTGTCGGTGTGTCGGTGTGGTGTGTTGGTGTGTGTGTCGGTGTGGTGTGTTGGTGTGTCGGTGTGTCGGTGTGGTGTGTCGGTGTGGTGTGTTGGTGTGGTGTGTTGGTGTGGTGTTCCGGTGTGGTGTGTCGGTGTGGTGTGTCGGTGTGGTGTGTCGGTGGGTGTGCCGTGTGGTGTGTCGGTGTGGTGTCTCGGTGTAGTGTGTTGGTGTGTCGGTGTGTCGGTTTGGTGTGTCGGTGTGTCGGTGTGGTGTGTTGGTGTGGTGTGTTGGTGTGTGTGTCGGTGTGTCGGTGTGGTGTGTCCGGTGTGTCGGTGTGGTGTGTCGGTGTGGTGTGCCGGTGTGGTGTGTTGGTGTTGTGTGTCGGTGTGTCGGTGTGGTGTGTCGGTGTGGTGTGTCGGTGTGGTGTGTCGGTGGGTGTGCCGTGTAGTGTGTTGGTGTGTCGGTGTGTCCGTTCGGTGTGTCGGTGTGTCAGTGTGTCGGTGTGGTGTGTTGGTGTGGTGTGTTGGTGTGGTGTGTCGGTGTGTCGCTGTGGTGTGTCGGTGTGTCGGTGTAGTGTGTCGGTGTGGTGTGCCAGTTCGGTGTGTTGGTGTGTGTGTCGTGTGTCGGTGTGGTGTGTCGGTGTGGTGTTCCGGTGTGGTGTGTCGGTGTAGTGTGTCGGTGTGTCGGTGTGGTGTGTCGGTGTGGTGTTCCGTGTGGTGTGTCGTGTGGTGTGTCGGTGGGTGTGTTGGTGTGTCGGTGTGTCAGTTTGGTGTGTCGGTGTGTCGGTGTGGTGTGTTGGTGTGGTGTGTCGGTGTGGTGTGCCGGTGTGGTGTGTCGGTGTGTCGGTGTAGTGTGTTGGTGTGGTGTGTCGGTGTGGTGTGTCGGTGTGGTGTGTCCGGTATGTCGGTGTGGTGTGTCCGGTGTGTCGGTGTGGTGTGTTGGTGTGTGTGTCGGTGTGGTGTATTGGTGTTCGTGTGTCGGTGTGGTGTGTCGGTGTGTGTGTTAGGTAGTGTGTTGGTGTGGTGTTCCGGTGTGTGTGTCGGTGTGGTGTGTCGGTGGGTGTGCCGGTGTGGTGTGTCAGTAGTGTCTCGGTGTAGTGTGTTGGTGTGTCGGTGTGTCGGTTTGGTGTGTCGGTGTGTCGGTGTGTCGGTGTGGTGTGTTGGTGTGGTGTGTTGGTGTGGTGTGTCGGTGTGTCGGTGTGGTGTGTCGGTGTGTCGGTGTGGTGTGTCGGTGTGTGTGCCGGTGTGGTGTGTTGGTGTGTGTGTCGGTGTGTCGGTGTGGTGTGTCGGTGTGGTGTGTCGGTGTGGTGTGTCGGTGTGGTGTGTCGGTGGGTGTGCCGGTGTGGTGTGTCGGTGTAGTGTCTCGGTGTGGTGTGTTGGTGTGTCAGTGTGTCGGTTTGGTGTGTCGGTGTGTCCGGTGTGTCGGTGTGGTGTGTTGGTGTGGTGTGTTGGTGTGGTGTGTCGGTGTGTCGGTGTGGTGTGTCGGTGTGTCGGTGTGGTGTGTCGGTGTGGTGTTGCAAGTTCGGTGTGTTGGTGTGGTGTGTCGGTGTGTCGGTGTGGTGTGTCGGTGTGGTGTTCCGGTGTGGTGTGTCGGTGTGGTGTGTCGGTGTGTCGGTGTGTGTGTCGGTGTGGTGTGTCGGTGTGGTGTTCCGGTGTGTGTGTCGGTGTGGTGTGTCGGTGGGTGTGTCGTGGGTGTGCCGGTGTAGTGTGTCGGTGTGGTGACTCGGTGTGGTGTGTTAGTGTGTCAGTGTGTCGGTTTGGTGTGTCGGTGTGTCGGTGTGTCGGTGTAGTGTGTCGTGTGGTGTGCCGGTGTGGTGTTCCGGTGTGGTGTGTCGGTGTGGTGTGTCGGTGTGTCGGTGTGGTGTGTTGGTGTGGTGTGTCGGTGTGGTGTGTTGGTGTGTCGGTGTGTCGGTGTGGTGTGTCGGTGTGGTGTGTCGGTGTGGTGTGTCGGTGTGGTGTGTTGGTGTGGTGTGTTGGTGTGGTGTTCCGGTGTGGTGTGTCGGTGTGGTGTGTCGGTGGGTGTGTTGTGTGTCGGTGTGGGGTTTTGGTGTGTGATCCCGTGTGGTGTGCCGGTGTGGTGTGTCGGGTGGTGTGTCGGTGTGTCGGTGTGGTGTGTTGGTGTGGTGTGTCGGTGTGGTGTGTTGGTGTGTCGGTGTGTCGGTGGGTGTGTTGGTGTAGTGTGTCGGTGTGTCGGTGTGTCGGTGTGGTGTGTCGGTGTGTCGGTGTGGTGTGTTGGTGTGTGTGCCGGTGTGGTGTGTTGGTGTGGTGTGTCGGTGCGGTGTGTCGGTGTAGTGTGTCCAGTGTGTCGGTGTAGTGTGTCAGTGTGTCGGTGTGGTGTGTTGGTGTGGTGTGTCGTGTGGTGTGTTGTGTGTCGGTGTGTCGGTGTGGTGTGTCGGTGTGGTGTGTTGGTGTGTGTGTTGGTGTGGTGTTCCGGTGTGGTGTGTCGGTGTGGTGTGTCGGTGTGGTGTGTCGGTGGGTGTGCCGGTGTGGTGTGTCGGTGTGGTGTGTCGGTGTGTCGTGTGGTGTGTCGGTGTGTCGGTGTGGTAAGTCGTGTGGTGTTGCCGGTGTGGTGTGTCGGTGTGGTGTGTTGGTGTGTCGGTGTGTTGGTGTGGTGTGTCGGTGTGGTGTGTTGGTGTGTGTGTTGGTGGTGTGTCGGTGTGTCGGTGTGGCGTGTCGGTGTGTGTGCCGGTGTAGTGTTCCGGTGTGGTGTGCCGGTGTGGTGTGTCGGTGTGGTGTGTCGGTGTGTCGGTGAAGTGTGTTGGCGTGGTGTGTCGGTGTGGTGTGTTGGTGTGGTGTTCCGGTGTGGTGTGTCGGTGTGTCGGTGTGGTGTGTCGTGTGGTGTGTCGTGGGTGTGGCAGTGTGTCGGTGTGGTGTGTCAGTGTGGTGTGTCGGTGTGGTGTTCCGGTGTGTGTGTCGGTGTGGTGTGTCGGTGGGTGTGTCGTGGGTGTGCCGGTGTGGTGTGTCGGTGTGGTGTCTCGTGTGGTGTGTTGGTGTGTCAGTGTGTCAGTTTGGTGTGTCCGTGTGTCGGTGTGTCGGTGTGGTGTGTCGGTGTGGTGTGCCGGTGTGGTGTTCCGGTGTGGTGTGTCGGTGTGGTGTGTCCGGTGTGTCGGTGTGGTGTGTTGGTGTGGTGTGTCGGTGTGTGTGTTGGTGTGCGGTGTGTCGGTGTGGTGTGTCGGTGTGGTGTGTCGGTGTGGTGTGTTGGTGTGGTGTGTTGGTGTGGTGTTCCGGTGTGGTTTGTCGGTGTGGTGTGTCGGTGGGTGTGTCGGTGCGGTGTGTCGGTGTGGTGTGTCGGTGGGTGTGCCGGTGTGGTGTGTCGGTGTGGTGTCTCGGTGTCGTGTGTCGGTGTGTCGGTGTGGTGTGTCGTGTAGTGTGTCGGTGTGTCGGTGTGTGTGTTGTTGTGGTGTGTCTGTGGTGTGTTGGTGTGTCGGTGTGTCGGTGTGGTGTGTCGGTGTGGTGTGTCAATGTGGTGTGTCGGTGTGGTGTGTCGGTGTGTCGGTGTGGAGTGTTGGTGTGGTGATCCGGTGTGGTGTGCCGGTGTAGTGTGTCAGAGTAGTTTGTCAGTGTGTCGGTGTGGTGTGTTGGTGTGGTGTGTCGGTGTGGTGTGTTGGTGTGTCGGTGTGTCGGTGTGGTGTGTTGGTGTGTGTGTTGGTGTGGTGTGTCACTGTGTCAGTGTGTCGGTGTAGTGTGTCGGTGTGTCGGTGTGGTGTGTTGTGTGTGTGCCGGTGTGGTGTGTTGGTGTGGTGTGTCGGTGTGGTGTGTCGGTGTGTGTGTCGGTATGTCGGTGTGGTGTGTCAGTGTGTCGGTGTGGTGTGTTGGTGTGGTGTGTCGGTGTGGTGTATTGGTGTGTCGGTGTGTCGGTGTGGTGTGTCGGTGTGGTGTGTTAGTAGTGTGTTGGTGTGGTGTTCCCGGTGTGGTGTGTCGGTGTGGTGTGTCGGTGTGGTGTGTCGGTGGGTGTGCCGGTGTGGTGTGTCAGTAGTGTCTCGGTGTGGTGTGTTGGTGTGTCCCGTGTGTCAGTTTGGTGTGTCGGTGTGTCGGTGTGGTGTGTTGGTGTGGTGTGTTGGTGTGGTGTGTCGGTGTGTCGGTGTGGTGTGTCGGTGTGTCGGTGTGGTGTGTCGGTGTGGTGTTGCCGGTGTGGTGTGTTGGTGTGGTGTGTCGTGTGTCGGTGTGGTGTGTCGGTGTGGTGTGTCGGTGTGGTGTGTCGGTGTGGTGTGTCGGTGGGTGTGCCGGTGTAGTGTGTCGGTGTGGTGTCTCGGTGTGGTGTGTTGGTGTGTCGGTGTGTCAGTTTGGTGTGTCGGTGTGTCGGTGTGTCGGTGTGGTGTGTTGGTGTGTGTGTTGGTGTGGTGTGTCGGTGTGTCGGTGTGGTGTGTCGGTGTGTCGGTGTGGTGTGTCGGTGTGGTGTGCAAGTTCGGTGTGTTGGTGTGGTGTGTCGGTGTGTCGGTGTGGTGTGTCGGTGTGGTGTTCCGGTGTGGTGTGTCGGTGTGTGTGTCGGTGTGTCGTGTGGTGTGTCGGTGTGGTGTGTCGGTGTGGTGTTCCGGTGTGGTGTGTCGGTGTGGTGTGTCGGTGGGTGTGTCGGTGGGTGTGCCGGTGTAGTGTGTCGGTGTAGTGACTCGGTGTGGTGTGTTAGTGTGTCCGTGTGTCAGTTTGGTGTGTCCGGTGTGTCGGTGTGTCGGTGTGGTGTGTCGGTGTGGTGTGCCGGTGTGGTGTTCCGGTGTGGTGTGTCGGTGTGGTGTGTCGGTGTGTCGGTGTGGTGTGTTGGTGTGGTGTGTCGGTGTGGTGTGTTGGTGTGTCGGTGTGTCGGTGTGGTGTGTCGGTGTGGTGTGTCGGTGTGGTGTGTCCGGTGTGGTGTGTTGGTGTGGTGTGTTGGTGTGGTGTTCCGGTGTGGTGTGTCGGTGTGGTGTGTCGGTGGGTGTGTCGGTGTGTCGGTGTGGAGTTTTGGTGTAGTGATCCCGTGTGGTGTGCCGGTGTGGTGTGTCATAGTGTGTCGGTGTGTCGGTGTGGTGTGTTGGTGTGGTGTGTCGGTGTGGTGTGTTGGTGTGTCGGTGTGTCGGTGGGTGTGTTGGTGTGGTGTGTCGGTGTGTCGGTGTGTCGGTGTGGTGTGTCGGTGTGTCGGTGTGGTGTGTTGGTGTGGTGTGCCGGTGTGGTGTGTTGGTGTGGTGTGTCGGTGCGGTGTGTCGGTGTGGTGTGTCAGTGTGTCGGTGTGGTGTGTCGGTGTGTCGGTGTGGTGTGTTGGTGTGGTGTGTCGGTGTGGTGTGTTGGTGTGTCGGTGTGTGTGTCGGTGTGGTGTGTTGGTGTGTGTGTTGGTGTGGTGTTCCGGTGTGGTGTGTCGGTGTGGTGTGTCGGTGTGGTGTGTCGGTGGGTGTGCCGGTGTGGTGTGTCGGTGTGGTGTCTCGGTGTGGTGTGTTGGTGTGTCGGTGTGTCGGTTTGGTGTGTCCGGTGTGTCGGTGTGGTGTGTTGGTGTGGTGTGTTGGTGTGGTGTGTCGGTGTGTCGGTGTGGTGTGTCGGTGTGTCGTGTGGTGTGTCGGTGTGGTGTGCCGTGTGTGTGTTGGTGTGTGTGTCGTGTGTCGGTGTGGTGTGTCGGTGTGGTGTGTCGGTGTGGTGTGTCTGGGTGTGCCGGTGTGGTGTGTTGGTGTGTCAGTGTGTCGGTTCGGTGTGTCGGTGTGTCGGTGTGTCGGTGTGGTGTGTTGGTGTGGTGTGTTGGTGTGGTGTGTCGGTGTGTCACTGTGGTGTGTCAGTGTGTCGGTGTGGTGTGTCAGTGTGGTGTGCCAGTTCGGTGTGTTGGTGTAGTGTGTCGGTGTGTCGGTGTGGTGTGTCGGTGTAGTGTTCCGGTGTGGTGTGTCGGTGTGGTGTGTCGGTGTGTCGGTGTGGTGTGTCGGTGTGGTGTTCCCGGTGTAGTGTGTCGGTGTGGTGTGTCGGTGGGTGTGTTGGTGTGTCGGTGTGTCGGTTTGGTGTGTCGGTGTGTCGGTGTGGTGTGTTGGTGTGGTGTGTCGGTGTGGTGTGCCGGTGTGGTGTGTCGGTGTGTCGGTGTGGTGTGTTGGTGTGGTGTGTCGGTGTGGTGTGTCGGTGTGTCGGTGTGGTGTGTCGGTGTGGTGTGCCGGTGTGGTGTGTTGGTGTGGTGTGTCGGTGTGGTGTGTCGGTGTGGTGTGTCGGTGTGGTGTGTCGGTGTGGTGTGTTGGTGTGTGTGTGGTGTGTCGGTGTGGTGTGTCGGTGTGGTGTGTTGGTGTGGTGTGTTGGTGTGGTGTGTTGGTGTGGTGTGTCGGTGTGGTGTGTCGGTGTGGTGTGCTGGTGTGGTGTGTCGGTGTGTTTTTCGGTGTGTCGGTGTGGTGTGTCGGTGTGGTGTGTCGGTGTGTCGGTGTGGTGTGTCGGTGTGTCGGTGTGGTGTGTCGGTGTGTCGGTGTGGTAAGTCGGTGTGGTGTGCCGGTGTGGTGTGTCGGTGTGGTGTGTTGGTGTGTCGGTGTGTTGGTGTGGTGTGTCGGTGTGGTGTGTTGGTGTGGTGTGTTGGTGTGGTGTGTCGGTGTGTCGGTGTGGTGTGTCGGTGTGGTGTGCCGTGTGGTGTTCCGGTGTGGTGTGCCGGTGTGGTGTGTCGGTGTGGTGTGTCGGTGTGTCGGTGAAGTGTGTTGGCGTGGTGTGTCGGTGTGGTGTGTTGGTGTGTGTTCCGGTGTGGTGTGTCGGTGTGTCGGTGTGGTGTGTCGGTGTGTGTGGCGGTGTGTCGGTGTGGTGTGTCGGTGTGGTGTGTCGGTGTGGTGTTCCGGTGTGTGTGTCGGTGTGGTGTGTCGGTGGTGTGTGTCAGTGGGTGTGCCGGTGTGGTGTGTCGGTGTGGTGTCTCGGTGTGGTGTGTTGGTGTGTCGGTGTGTCGTTTGGTGTGCGGTGTGTCGGTGTGTCGGTGTGGTGTGTCGGTGTGGTGTGCCGGTGTGGTGTTCCGGTGTGGTGTGTCGGTGTGGTGTGTCGGTGTGTCGGTGTGGTGTGTTGGTGTGGTGTGTCGGTGTGGTGTGTTGGTGTGTCGGTGTGTCGGTGTGGTGTGTCGGTGTGGTGTGTCGGTGTGGTGTGTTGGTGTGTGTGTTGGTGTGGTGTTCCGGTGTGGTGTGTCGGTGTGGTGTGTCGGTGGGTGTGTCGGTGCGGTGTGTCGGTGTGGTGTGTCGGTGGGTGTGCCGGTGTGGTGTGTCGGTGTGGTGTCTCGGTGTCGGTGTGTCGGTGTGTCGGTGTGGTGTGTCGGTGTGGTGTGTCGGTGTGTCGGTGTGGTGTGTTGTTGTGGTGTGTCGGTGTGGTGTGTTGGTGTGTCGGTGTGTCGGTGTGGTGTGTCGGTGTGGTGTGTCAATGTGGTGTGTCGGTGTGGTGTGTCGGTGTGTCGGTGTGGAGTGTTGGTGTGTGATCCCGGTGTGGTGTGCCGGTGTGGTGTGTCGAGGTAGTGTGTCGGTGTGTCGGTGTGGTGTGTTGGTGTGGTGTGTCGGTGTGGTGTGTTGGTGTGTCGGTGTGTCGGTGTGGTGTGTTGGTGTGGTGTGTTGGTGTGGTGTGTCACTGTGTCGGTGTGTCGGTGTAGTGTGTCGGTGTGTCGGTGTGGTGTGTTGGTGTAGTGTGCCGGTGTGGTGTGTTGGTGTGGTGTGTCGGTGTGGTGTGTCGGTGTGTGTGTCGGTGTGTCGGTGTGGTGTGTCGGTGTGTCGGTGTGGTGTGTTGGTGTGGTGTGTCGGTGTGGTGTATTGGTGTGTCGGTGTGTCGGTGTGGTGTGTCGGTGTGGTGTGTTGGAGTAGTGTGTTGGTGTGGTGTTCCGGTGTGGTGTGTCGGTGTGGTGTGTCGGTGTGGTGTGTCGGTGGGTGTGCCGGTGTAGTGTGTCAGGTAGTGTCTCGGTGTGGTGTGTTAGTGTGTCAGTGTGTCAGTTTGGTGTGTCGGTGTGTCGGTGTGTCGGTGTGTGTGTTGGTGTGGTGTGTTGGTGTGGTGTGTCGGTGTGTCGGTGTGGTGTGTCGGTGTGTCGGTGTGGTGTGTCGGTGTGGTGTGCCGGTGTGGTGTGTTGGTGTGGTGTGTCGGTGTGTCGGTGTGGTGTGTCGGTGTGGTGTGTCGGTGTGGTGTGTCGGTGTGGTGTTTCGGTGGGTGTGCCGGTGTAGTGTGTCGGTGTAGTGTCTCGGTGTGGTGTGTTGGTGTGTCAGTGTGTCAGTTTGGTGTGTCGGTGTGTCGGTGTGTCGGTGTGGTGTGTTGGTGTGGTGTGTTGGTGTGGTGTGTCGGTGTGTCGGTGTGGTGTGTCGGTGTGTCGGTGTGGTGTGTCGGTGTAGTGTGCAGTTCGGTGTGTTGGTGTGGTGTGTCGGTGTGTCGGTGTGGTGTGTCGGTGTGGTGTTCCGGTGTAGTGTGTCGGTGTGGTGTGTCGGTGTGTCGGTGTGGTGTGTCGGTGTGGTGTGTCGGTGTAGTGTTCCGGTGTAGTGTGTCGGTGTGGTGTGTCGGTGGGTGTGTCCGTGGGTGTGCCGGTGTGGTGTGTCGGTGTGGTGACTCGGTGTGGTGTGTTAGTGTGTCAGTGTGTCGGTTTGGTGTGTCCGGTGTGTCGGTGTGTCGGTGTGGTGTGTCGGTGTGGTGTGCCGGTGTGTGTTCCGGTGTGGTGTGTCGGTGTGGTGTGTCGGTGTGTCGGTGTGGTGTGTTGGTGTGGTGTGTCGGTGTGGTGTGTTGGTGTGTCGGTGTGTCGGTGTGGTGTGTCGGTGTGGTGTGTCTGTGGTGTGTTGGTGTGGTGTGTTGGTGTGGTGTTCCGGTGTGGTGTGTCGGTGTGGTGTGTCGGTGGGTGTGTCGGTGCGGTGTGTCGGTATGGTGTGTCGGTGGGTGTGCCGGTGTGGTGTGTCGGTGTGGTGTCTCGGTGTCGGTGTGTCGGTGTGTCGGTGTGGTGTGTTGGTGTGGTGTGTCGGTGTGGTGTGTTGGTGTGTCGGTGTGTCGGTGTGGTGTGTCGGTGTGGTGTGTCAATGTGGTGTGTCGGTGTGGTGTGTCGGTGTGTCGGTGTAGAGTGTTGGTGTAGTGATCCGGTGTGGTGTTGCCGGTGTGGTGTGTCGGGTAGTGTGTCGGTGTGTCGGTGTGGTGTGTTGGTGTGGTGTGTCGGTGTGGTGTGTTGGTGTGTCGGTGTGTCGGTGTGTGTGTTGGTGTGTGTGTTGGTGTGTGTTCGGTGTGTCGGTGTGTCGGTGTGGTGTGTCGGTGTGTCGGTGTGGTGTGTTGGTGTGGTGTGCCGGTGTGGTGTGTTGGTGTGGTGTGTCGGTGTGGTGTGTCGGTGTGGTGTGTCGGTGTGTCGGTGTGGTGTGTCGGTGTGTCGGTGTGGTGTGTTGGTGTGGTGTGTCGGTGGTGTGTTGGTGTGTCGGTGTGTCGGTGTCGGTGTGTCGGTGTGGTGTGTCGGTGTGGTGTGTTGGTGTGGTGTGTTGGTGTGGTGTTCCGGTGTGGTGTGTCGGTGTGGTGTGTCGGTGTGGTGTGTCGGTGGGTGTGCCGGTGTAGTGTGTCAGTGTAGTGTCTCGTGTGGTGTGTTGGTGTGTCGGTGTGTCGTTTGGTGTGTCCGGTGTGTCGGTGTGTCGGTGTGGTGTGTTGGTGTGGTGTGTTGGTGTGTGTGTCCGGTGTGTCGGTGTGGTGTGTCAGTGTGTCGGTGTAGTGTGTCGGTGTGGTGTTGCCGGTGTGGTGTGTTGGTGTGGTGTGTCGGTGTGTCGGTGTGGTGTGTCGGTGTGGTGTGTCGGTGTGTCGGTGTGTCGTGTGGTGTGCCGGTGTATTTTGTCGGTGTGGTGTGTCGGTGTGTCGGTGTGTGTGTCGGTGTGTCGGTGTGGTTTGTCGTGTGGTGTGTCGGTGTAATGTGTCGGTGTGTCGGTGTGGTGTGTCGGTAGAGGTGTGCCGGTGTGGTCTGCCGGTGTGGTGTGTTGGTGTGGTGTGTCGGTGTGTCGGTGTGGTGTGTCGGTGTGGTGTGCCTGTTGTGAGTGTCGGTGTGACGGTGTGTCGGTGTGGTGTGTCGGTGTGGTGTGTCGGTGTGGTGTGTCGGTGTGGTGTGTCGGTGTGGAGTGTCGGTGTGTCGGTGTGTCGGTGTGGTGTGTCGGTGTGGTGTGTCGGTGTGGTGTGCCGGTGTGGTGTGTCGGTGTGGTGTGTCGGTGTGTCGGTGTGGTGTGTTGGTGTGGTGTGTCGGTGTGGTGTGTTGGTGTGTCGGTGTGTCGGTGTGGTGTGTCGGTGTGGTGTGTCGGTGTGGTGTGTTGGTGTGGTGTGTTGGTGTAGTGTTCCGGTGTGGTGTGTCGGTGTGGTGTGTCGGTGGGTGTGTCGGTGCGGTGTGTCGGTATAGTGTGTCGGTGGGTGTGCCGGTGTGGTGTGTCGGTGTGGTGTCTCGGTGTCGGTGTGTCGGTGTGTCGGTGTGGTGTGTTGGTGTGGTGTGTCGGTGTGGTGTGTTGGTGTGTCGGTGTGTCGGTGTGGTGTGTCGGTGTGGTGTGTCAGTGTGGTGTGTCGGTGTGGTGTGTCGGTGTGTCGGTGTAGAGTGTTGGTGTGGTGATCCCGTGTGGTGTGCCGGTGTGGTGTGTCGGAGTAGTGTGTCGGTGTGTCGGTGTGTGTGTTGGTGTGGTGTGTCGGTGTGGTGTGTTGGTGTGCGGTGTGTCGGTGGTGTGTTGGTGTGTGTGTTGGTGTGGTGTGTCGGTGTGTCGGTGTGTCGGTGTGGTGTGTCGGTGTGTCGGTGTGGTGTGTTGGTGTAGTGTGCCCGTGTGGTGTGTCGGTGTGGTGTGTCGGTGTGTCGGTGAAGTGTGTTGGCGTGGTGTGTCGGTGTAGTGTGTTGGTGTAGTGTTCCGGTGTGGTGTGTCGGTGTTTCGGTGTGGTGTGTCGGTGTGGTGTGTCGGTGTGTGTGGCGGTGTGTCGGTGTGGTGTGTCGGTGTGGTGTGTCGGTGTGGTGTTCCGGTGTGGTGTGTCGGTGTGGTGTGTCGGTGGGTGTGTCGGTGGGTGTGCCGGTGTGGTGTGTCGGTGTGGTGTCTCGGTGTGGTGTGTTGGTGTGTCGGTGTGTCGGTTTGGTGTGTCGGTGTGTCCGGTGTGTCGGTGTGGTGTGTCGGTGTGGTGTGCCGGTTGTGTTCCGGTGTGGTGTGTCGGTGTGGTGTGTCGGTGTGTCGGTGTGGTGTGTTGGTGTGGTGTGTCGGTGTGGTGTGTTGGTGTGTCGGTGTGTCGGTGTGGTGTGTCCGGTGTGGTGTGTCGGTGTGGTGTGTTGGTGTGGTGTGTTGGTGTGGTGTTCCGGTGTGGTGTGTCGGTGTGGTGTGTCGGTGGGTGTGTCGGTGCGGTGTGTCGGTGTGGTGTGTCGGTGGGTGTGCCGGTGTGGTGTGTCGGTGTAGTGTCTCGGTGTCGGTGTGTCAGTGTGTCGGTGTGGTGTGTCGGTGTGGTGTGTCGGTGTGTCGGTGTGGTGTGTTGTTGTAGTATGTCGGTGGTGTGTTGGTGTGTCGGTGTGTCGGTGTGGTGTGTCGGTGTGGTGTGTCAATGTGGTGTGTCGGTGTGGTGTGTCGGTGTGTCGTGTGGAGTGTTGGTGTGGTGATCCGGTGTGGTGTGCCGGTGTGGTGTGTCGGGGTAGTGTGTCGGTGTGTCGGTGTGGTGTGTTGGTGTGGTGTGTCGGTGTGGTGTGTTGGTGTTCGGTGTGTCGGTGTGGTGTGTTGGTGTGGTGTGTTGGTGTGGTGTGTCACTGTGTCGGTGTGTCGGTGTAGTGTGTCGGTGTGTCGGTGTGGTGTGTTGGTGTGGTGTGCCGGTGTGGTGTGTTGGTGTGGTGTGTCGGTGTGGTGTGTCGGTGTGGTGTGTCGGTATGTCGGTGTGGTGTGTCGGTGTGTCGGTGTGGTGTGTTGGTGTGGTGTGTCGGTGTGGTGTATTGGTGTCGGTGTGTCGGTGTGGTGTGTCGTGTGGTGTGTTAGGTAGTGTGTTGGTGTGGTGTTCCGGTGTGTGTGTCGGTGTGGTGTGTCGGTGTGGTGTGTCGGTGGGTGTGCCGGTGTGGTGTGTCAGGTAGTGTCTCGGTGTGGTGTGTTGGTGTGTCGGTGTGTCGGTTTGGTGTTCGGTGTGTCGGTGTGTCGGTGTGGTGTGTTGGTGTGGTGTGTTGGTGGTGTGTCGGTGTGTCGGTGTGGTGTGTCGGTGTGTCGGTGTGGTGTGTCGGTGTGGTGTGCCGGTGTGGTGTGTTGGTGTGGTGTGTCGGTGTGTCGGTGTGGTGTGTCGGTGTGGTGTGTCGGTGTGGTGTGTCGGTGTGGTGTGTCGGTGGGTGTGCCGGTGTGGTGTGTCGGTGTGGTGTCTCGGTGTGGTGTGTTGGTGTGTCGGTGTGTCGGTTTGGTGTGTCGGTGTGTCGGTGTGTCGGTGTGGTGTGTTGGTGTGGTGTGTTGGTGTGGTGTGTCGGTGTGTCGGTGTGGTGTGTCGGTGTGTCGGTGTGGTGTGTCGGTGTGGTGTGCAAGTTCGGTGTGTTGGTGTGGTGTGTCGGTGTGTCGGTGTGGTGTGTCGGTGTGTGTTCCGGTGTGTGTGTCGGTGTGGTGTGTCGGTGTGTCGGTGTGGTGTGTCGGTGTGGTGTGTCGGTGTGGTGTTCCGGTGTGGTGTGTCGGTGTGGTGTGTCGGTGGGTGTGTCGGTGGGTGTGCCGGTGTGGTGTGTCGTGGGTGACTCGGTGTAGTGTGTTAGTGTGTCAGTGTGTCGGTTTGGTGTGTCGGTGTGTCGTGTGTCGGTGTGGTGTGTCGGTGTGTGTGCCGGTGTGGTGTTCCGGTGTGGTGTGTCGGTGTGGTGTGTCGGTGTGTCGGTGTGGTGTGTTGGTGTGGTGTGTCGGTGTGTGTGTTGGTGTGTCGTGTGTCGGTGTGGTGTGTCGGTGTGGTGTGTCGGTGTGGTGTGTTGGTGTGGTGTGTTGTGTGGTGTTCCGGTGTGGTGTGTCGGTGTGGTGTGTCGGTGGGTGTGTCGGTGCGGTGTGTCGGTATGGTGTGTCGGTGGGTGTGCCGGTGTGGTGTGTCGGTGTGGTGTCTCGGTGTCGGTGTGTCGGTGTGTCGGTGTGGTGTGTTGGTGTGGTGTGTCGGTGTGGTGTGTTGGTGTGTCGGTGTGTCGGTGTGGTGTGTCGGTGTGGTGTGTCATGTGGTGTGTCGGTGTGGTGTGTCGGTGTGTCGGTGTAGAGTGTTGGTGTGGTGATCCGGTGTGGTGTGCCGGTGTGGTGTGTCCGAGTAGTGTGTCGGTGTGTCGTGTGGTGTGTTGGTGTGGTGTGTCGGTGTGGTGTGTTGGTGTGTCGGTGTGTCGGTGTGGTGTGTTGGTGTGTGTGTTGGTGTGGTGTGTCGGTGTGTCGGTGTGTCGGTGTGGTGTGTCGGTGTGTCGTGTGGTGTGTTGGTGTGGTGTGCCGGTGTGGTGTGTTGGTGTGGTGTGTCGGTGTGTGTGTCGGTGTGGTGTGTCCGTGTGTCGGTGTGTGTGTCGTGTGTCGGTGTGTGTGTTGGTGTGGTGTGTCGTGTGGTGTGTTGGTGTGTCGGTGTGTCGGTGTCGGTGTGTCGGTGTGGTGTGTCGGTGTGGTGTGTTGGTGTGGTGTGTTGGTGTGGTGTTCCGGTGTGGTGTGTCGGTGTGGTGTGTCGGTGTGGTGTGTCGGTGGGTGTGCCGGTGTAGTGTGTCGGTGTAGTGTCTCGGTGTGGTGTGTTGGTGTGTCGGTGTGTCAGTTTGGTGTGTCGGTGTGTCGGTGTGTCGGTGTGGTGTGTTGTGTGGTGTGTTGGTGTGTGTGTCGTGTGTCGGTGTGGTGTGTCGTGTGTCGGTGTGGTGTGTCGGTGTGGTGTGCCGGTGTGGTGTGTTGGTGTGGTGTGTCGGTGTGTCGGTGTGGTGTGTCGGTGTGGTGTGTCGGTGTGTCGGTGTGTCGGTGTGGTGTGCCGGTGTATTTTGTCGGTGTGGTGTGTCGGTGTGTCGGTGTGGTGTGTCGGTGTGTCGGTGTGGTTTGTCGGTGTGGTGTGTCGTGTGGTGTGTCGTGTGTGGTGTGTCGTGGTGTGTCGGTGTGGTCTGCCGGTGTGGTGTGTTGGTGTGGTGTGTCGGTGTGTCGGTGTGGTGTGTCCGGTGTGTGTTCAGAGTGTCGGTGGTGTGTCGTGTGTCGGTGTGGTGTGTCGGTGTGGTGTGTCGGTGTGGTGTGTCGGTGTAGTGTGTCCGTGTGTCGGTGTGTCGGTGTGGTGTGTCGGTGTGGTGTGTCGGTGTTGTGTGTCGGTGTGGTGTTCGGTGTGGTGTGTCGGTGTGTCCGTGTGTCGGTTTGGTGTGTCGGTGTGGTGTGCCGGTGTAGTGTGTCGGTGTTTGTGTTGGTGTGTTGGTGTTGCCGGTGTGGTGTGTCGGTGTGCGGTGTGTCGAGTAGTGTGTCGGTGTGTCGGTGTGGTGTGTCGGTGTGTCGGTGTGGTGTGTTGGTGTGGTGTGCCGGTGTGGTGTGTTGGTGTGTGTGTCGGTGTGGTGTGTCGGTGTGGTGTGTCGGTGTGTCGGTGTGGTGTGTCGGTGTGTCGGTGTGGTGTGTTGGTGTGGTGTGTCGGTGTGTGTGTTGGTGTGTCTGTGTCGTGTGGTGTGTCGGTGTGGTGTGCCGGTGTGGTGTGTTGGTGTGGTGTGTCATTGTGTCGGTGTGGTGTGTCGGTGTGGTGTGTCGGTGTGGTGTGTCGGTGTGTCGGTGTGGTGTGTCGGTGTGTCGGTGTGGTGTGTCGGCGTGTCGGTGTGGTGTGTCGGTATGTGTCGGTGTGGTCTGCCGGTGTGTGTGTTGTGTGGTGTGTCGGTGTGTCGTGTGGTGTGTCGGTGGTGTGCCTTTGTAGTGTGTCGGTGTGTCAGTGTGTCGGTGTGGTGTGTCGGTGTGGTGTGTCGTGTGGTGTGTCGTGTGGTGTGTCGGTGTGAGTGTCGGTGTGTCGGTGTGTCGGTGTGGTGTGTCGGTGGTGTGTCGGTGGTGTGCCGGTGTGGTGTGTCGGTGTGGTGTGTCGGTGTGTCGGTTTGGTGTGTCGGTGTGGTGTGCCGGTGTAGTGTGTCGGTGTGGTGTGTTGGTGTGTTGGTGTGCCGGTGTAGTGTGTCGTGTGTCATGTTCATGTGGTGTGTCGGTGTGTGTCGGTGTGGTGTGTCGGTGTGGTGTGTCGGTGTGGTGTGTCGGTGTGGTGTGTCGGTGTGGTGTGTCGGTGTGGTGTGTCGGTGTGGTGTGTCGGTGTGTCGTTTGGTGTTGGTGTGGTGTGTCAGTGTGGTGTGTCGTGTGTGTGTTGGTGTTCGTGTGTCGGTGTGGTGTGTCGGTGTGGTGTGTCGGTGTGGTGTGTTGGTGTGGTGTGCCGGTGTGGTGTGTCGTTTGTGTGTCTGTGTCGTGTGTCGTGTAGTGTGTCGGTGTTGTGTGTCGGTGTGTGTGTTGTGTCAGTGTGTCGGTGTGTGTGTCGTGTGTCGGTGTGTGTGTCGTGTGGTGTGTCGGTGTGTGTGTCGGTGTAGTGTGCCGGTGTGGTGTGTTGGTGTGGTGTTCCCGGTGTGGTGTGTCGGTGTGGTGTGCCGGTGTGGTTTGTTGGTGTGGTGTGCCGTGGTGTGTCGGTGTGGTGTGTCGTGGTGTGTCGTGTGTCGTGTGTCGGTGTGGTGTGTCGGTGTGTGTGTCGGTGTGTCGTGTGTCGGTGTGTCGGTGTGGTGTGTCGGTGTGGTGTGTCGGTGTGGTGTGTCGGTGTGTCGGTGTGGTGTGTCGGTGTGGTGTGTCGGTGTGGTGTGTCGGTGTGGTGTGTTGGTGTGGTGTGTCCCGGTGTGGTGTGTCGGTGTGGTGTGTCGGTGTGTGTGTCGGTGGGTGTGCCGTGTGGTGTGTCGGTGTGGTGTCTCGTGTGGTGTGTTGGTGTGTGTGTGGTGTGTCGGTGGGTGTGTCGGTGTGTCGGTGTGGTGTGTCGGTGTGGTGTGCCGGTGTGGTGTGTTGGTGTGTGTGTCCTTGTGTCGTGTGTGTGTCGGTGTGGTGTGTCGGTGTAGTGTGTCCGTGTGTCGGTGTGGTGTGTCGGTGTGTCGGTGTGGTGTGTCGTGTTTGTGTCGTGTGTCGTGTGTCGGTGTGGTGTGTCGGTGTGGGTGTGCCGGTGTGGTCTGCCGGTGTGGTGTGTCGGTGTGGTGTGTCGGTGTGTCGGTGTGGTGTGTCGGTGGTGTGCCTGTGTAGTGTGTCGGTGTGTCGTGTGTCGGTGTGGTGTGTCGGTGTGGTGTGTCGGTGTAGTGTGTCGGTGTGTGTGTCGTGTGTGTGTCGGTGTTGTGTCGGTGGTTGTCGGTGTGTGTCGGTGTGGTGTGCCGGTGTGGTGTGTCGTGGTGTGTCGTGTGTCGTGTGTGTGTCGGTGTGGTGTGCCGTGTGGTGTGTCGGTGTGTGTGTGGTGTGTGGTGTGTCGGTGGTGTCGGTGTGTCGGTTTGGTGTGTCGTGTGGTGTGTCGGTGTGTGTGTCGGTGTGTGTGTCTGTGTGTGTGCCGGTGTGGTGTGTCGGTGTGTCGGTGTGTCGGTGTTGTGTGTCGGTGTGCGGTGTGGTGTGTCGGTGTAGTGTGTCGTGTGTCGGTGTGTCGGTGTAGTGTGTCGTGTGGTGTGTCGTGTGTGTGTCGTGTGGTGTGTCGTGTGTGTGTTGGTGTGTCGGTGTGTGTGTCGTGTGGTGTGTCGGTTTGGTGTTTGGTGTGGTGTGTCGGTGTGGTGTGTCGTGTGGTTTGGTGTGGGTGTGCCGGTGTGGTGTGTCGGTGTGTGTGTCGGTGTAGTGTGTTGGTGTGGTGTGCCGGTGTAGTGTGTCGGTTTGTGTGTCGTGTGTCAGTGTGTGTGTCGTGTGTTTTTCGTGTAGTGTGTCTGTGGTGTGTCGGTGGGTGTGTCGGTGTGTGTTCGGTGTGTTTGTGTCGGTGTGGTGTGTCGTGTGTTTCGTGTGGTGTGTCGGTGTGGTGTGTTGGTGTGTGTTCGGTGTGTGTGTCGGTGTGGTGTGCCGGTGTGGTTTGTCGGTGTGGTGTGTTCGGTGTGGTGTGTCGGTGTGGTGTGTCGGTGTGGTGTGTCAGTGTGTCGTGTGTTGTGTAGTGTGTCGTGTGGTGTGTCGGTGTGGTGTGTCGGTGTGTGTGTCGGTGTGGTGTGTCGGTGTGGTGTGTCGGTGTGTCGGTGTGGTGTGTCGGTGTGTCGGTGTGGTGTGTCGGTGTGTGTGTCGTGTGGTGTGTCGTGTGCGTGTTCGGTGTGTGTGTCGTGTGTGTGTCGGTGTGTGTGTCGTGGTGTGTCTGTGTGTGTCAGTGTTGGTGTGTCGTGTGTGTGTCGTGTGGTGTGTCCGTGTGTGTGTCGGTGGGTGTGTCAGTGTGGTGTGTCGGTGTGGTGTGTCGGTGTGGTGTGTCGTGTGTGTGCATGTGGTGTGTCGTGTGTGTGTCGGTGTGGTGTGTCGTGTGTGGTGTGGTGTCGGTGTGTGTGTCGGTGTGGTGTGCCCGTGTGGTGTGTCGGTGGTGTGTCGGTGTGTCGGTGTGGTGTTCGGTGTGTGTGTCTGGGTGTCGGTGTGTCGTGGGTGTCGGTGTGTCGGTGTGGTGTGTCGGTGTGGTGTGTCGGTGTGGTGTGTCGGTGTATTGTGTCGGTGTGTGTGTCGAGTGTGTCGGTGTGGTGTGTCGTGTGGTGTGTCGTGTGTGTGTCGGTGTGTGTGTGTGTGTCGGTGTGTGTGTCAGTGTGGTGTGTCGGTGTGTGTTCGGTGTGTCGGTGTGTCGGTGTGTCGTTAGTGTGTCGGTGTGTCGTGTGGTGTCGGTGTGGTGTGTCGGTGTGGTGTGTCGTTTGTGGTGTGTGTGTGGTGTGTCGGTGTAGTGTGTCGGTGTGGTGTGTCGGTGTAGTGTGTCCGGTGTGTCAGTTTGGTGTGTTGGTGTGGTGTGTCGGTGTAGTGTGTCGTGTGTCGGTGTGTCGTGTGGTGTGTTGGTGTGTTGTTGTGGTGTGTCCTGTGTCAGTGTGTCGGTGTGGTGTGTCGGTGTGTCGTGTGGTGTGTTGTGTAGTGTGCCGGTGTAGTGTGTTGGTGTGTGTGTCGGTGTGGTGTGTCGGTGAGTGTGTCCGTGTGTCGTGTGGTGTGTCGGTGTGTCGGTGTGGTGTGTTAGTGTGGTGTTCGGTGTAGTGTATTGGTGTGTCCGGTGTGTCGGTGTGGTGTGTCGTGTGGTGTGTTGGGTGTGTGTTAGTGTGTGTTCCGGTGTGTGTGTCGTTGGTGTTCGTGTGGTGTGTCGGTGGGTGTGCCGTGTAGTGTGTCAGAGTAGTGTCTCGGTGTAGTGTGTTGTGTGTCAGTGTGTCGGTTTGGTGTGTCCGTGTGTCGGTGTGTCGGTGTGGTGTGTTGGTGTGGTGTGTTGGTGTGGTGTGTCGGTGTGTCGGTGAGTGTGTCGGTGTGTCGGTGTGTGTGTCGTGTGGTTGCCGGTGTGTGTGTGTGTGGTGTGTGGTGTGTCGGTGTGGTGTGTCGGTGTGGTGTGTCGGTGTGGTGTGTCGGTGTGGTGTTTCGGTGGGTGTGCGTGTGGTGTGTCAGTTAGTGTCTCGTGTGGTGTGTTGGTGTGTCGGTGTGTCGGTTTGGTGTGTCGGTGTGTCGGTGTGTCGTGTGGTGTGTTGTGTGTGTGTTGTGTGTGTGTCGGTGTTCGGTGTGTGTGTCAGTGTGTCGGTGTGGTGTGTCGGTGTAGTGTGCCAGTGTGGTGTGTTGGTGTGGTGTGTCGGTGTGTCGGTGTGGTGTGTCAGTGTGGTGTTCCGGTGTAGTGTGTCGGTGTGTGTGTCCGTGTGTCGGTGTGGTGTGTCGGTGTGGTGTGTCGGTGTGGTGTTCCGGTGTGTGTGTCGGTGTGTGTGTCGGTGGGTGTCCGTGGGTGTGCCGGTGTAGTGTGTCGTGTAGTGACTCGGTGTGGTGTGTTAGTGTGTCAGTGTGTCGGTTTGGTGTGTCGGTGTGTCGGTGTGTCGGTGTGGTGTGTCGGTGTAGTGTGCCGGTGTGTGTTCCGGTGTGTGTGTCGGTGTGTGTGTCGGTGTGTCGGTGTGGTGTGTTGGTGTGGTGTGTCGTGTGGTGTGTTGGTGTGGGTGTGTCGGTGTGGTGTGTCGGTGTGTGTGTCGGTGTGGTGTGTCGGTGTTGTGTTGGTGTGGTGTTTCCGGTGTGGTGTGTCGGTGTGGTGTTCGGTGGGTGTGTCGGTGTGGTGTGTCGGTATGGTGTGTCGGTGGGTGTGCCGGTGTGGTGTGTCGTGTGGTGTCTCGGTGTCGGTGTGTCGGTGTGTCGGTGTGGTGTGTTGGTGTGGTGTGTCGGTGTGGTGTGTTGGTGTGTCGGTGTGTCGGTGTGGTGTGTCGGTGTGGTGTGTCATGTGTGTGTCGGTGTGGTGTGTCCGTGTGTCGGTGTGGTGTTGGTGGTGTCGGTGTGTGTCCGGTGTGGTGTGTCAGTGTAGTGTGTCGTGTGTCGGTGTGGTGTGTTGGTGTGGTGTGTCGGTGGGTGTGTTGGTGTGTCGGTGTGTCGGTGTGGTGTGTTGTGGGTGTGTTGGTGTGGTGTGTCTGTGTCGTTCGTGTGTGTGTCGGTGTGTCGGTGTGTGTGTTGGTGTGGTGTGCCGGTGTGTGTGTCGGTGTGGTGTGTCGGTGTGTCGGTGAAGTGTGTTGCGTGGTGTGTCGGTGTGGTGTGTTGGTGTGTGTTCCGTGTGTGTGTCGGTGTTTCGGTGTGTGTGTCGGTGTGGTGTGTCGTGTGGCGGTGTGTCTTGTGTGTCGGTGTGGTGTGTCGGTGTGGTGTTCCGGTGTGGTGTGTCGGTGTGGTGTGTCGGTGGAGTGTGTCGGTGGGTGTGCCGGTGTGTGTGTCAGTGTGGTGTCTCGGTGTGGTGTGTTGGTGTGTCCAGTGTGTCGTTTGGTGTGTCGGTGTGTCCGTGTGTCGGTGTGGTGTGTCGGTGTGGTGTGCCGGTGTGGTGTTCCGGTGTAGTGTGTCGGTGTGGTGTGTCGGTGTGTCGGTGTGGTGTGTTGGTGTGGTGTGTCGGTGTGGTGTGTTGGTGTGTCCGTGTGTCGGTGTGTGTGTCGGTGTGGTGTGTCGGTGTGGTGTGTTGGTGTGGTGTGTTGGTGTAGTGTTCCGGTGTGGTGTGTCGGTGTGGTGTGTCGGTGGGTGTGTCTGCGGTGTGTCGGTGTGGTGTGTCGGTGGTGTGCCGGTGTGGTGTGTCGGTGTGGTGTCTCGGTGTCGGTGTGTCGTGTGTCGGTGTGGTGTGTCGGTGTGGTGTGTCGGTGTGTCGGTGTGGTGTGTTGTTGTTGTGTCGGTGTGTGTGTTGTGTGTCAGTGTGTCGTGTGGTGTGTCGGTGTGGTGTGTCAGTGTGGTGTGTCGGTGTGGTGTGTCGGTGTGTCGGTGTAGAGTGTTGGTGTAGTGATCCGGTGTGGTGTGCCGGTGTGGTGTGTCCGAGTAGTGTGTCAGTGTGTCGGTGTGTGTGTTGGTGTGGTGTGTCGGTGTGGTGTGTTGGTGTGTCGGTGTGTCGGTGTGGTGTGTTGGTGTGGTGTGTTGGTGTGGTGTGTCACTGTGTCGGTGTGTCGGTGTGGTGTGTCAGTGTGTCGGTGTGGTGTGTTGGTGTGGTGTGCCGGTGTGGTGTGTTGGTGTGGTGTGTCGGTGTGGTGTGTCGGGTGGTGTGTCGGTGTGTCGTGTGGTGTGTCGGTGTGTCGGTGTGGTGTGTTGGTGTAGTGTGTCGGTGTGGTGTATTGGTGTGTCGGTGTGTCGGTGTGGTGTGTCGGTGTAGTGTGTTGGTGTGTGTTGTGTAGTGTTCCGGTGTTGTGTGTCGGTGTGGTGTGTCGGTGTGGTGTGTCGGTGGGTGTGCCGGTGTGGTGTGTCAGGTAGTGTCTCGGTGTGGTGTGTTGGTGTCGGTGTGTCGGTTTGGTGTGTCGTGTGTCGGTGTGTCGGTGTGGTGTGTTGGTGTGGTGTGTTGTGTGTGTGTCGGTGTGTCGGTGTGGTGTGTCGGTGTGTCGGTGTGGTGTGTCAGTGTGGTGTGCCGGTGTGGTGTGTTGGTGTGTGTGTCGTGTGTCGGTGTGTGTGTCGGTGTGGTGTGTCGGTGTGGTGTGTCGGTGTGGTGTGTCGGTGGGTGTGCCGGTGTGGTGTGTCGGTGTGGTGTCTCGGTGTGGTGTGTTGGTGTGTCTGTGTCGGTTTGGTGTGTCGGTGTGTCGGTGTGTCGGTGTGGTGTGTTGGTGTGGTGTGTTGGTGTGGTGTGTCGGTGTGTCGGTGTGGTGTGTCCGTGTGTCGGTGTGGTGTGTCGGTGTGGTGTGCGTTCGGTGTGTTGGTGTGGTGTGTCGGTGTGTCGGTGTGGTGTGTCGGTGTGGTGTTCCGGTGTGGTGTGTCGGTGTGGTGTGTCGGTGTGTCGTGTGGTGTGTCGGTGTGGTGTGTCGGTGTGTGTTCCGGTGTGGTGTGTCGGTGTGGTGTGTCGGTGGGTGTGTCGGTGGGTGTGCCGGTGTGGTGTGTCGGTGGAGTGACTCGGTGTAGTGTGTTAGTGTGTCAGTGTGTCGGTTTGTGTGTCGTGTGTCGGTGTGTCTGTGGTGTGTCGGTGTAGTGTGCCGGTGTGGTGTTCCGGTGTGTGTGTCGGTGTGGTGTGTCGGTGTGTCGGTGTGGTGTGTTGGTGTGTGTGTCGGTGTGGTGTGTTGGTGTGTCGGTGTGTCGGTGTGGTGTGTCGGTGTGGTGTGTCGGTGTGGTGTGTTGGTGTGTGTGTTGTGTGTGTTCCTGTGTGTGTCGGTGTGGTTGTCGTGTGTGTCGGTGCAGTGTGTCGTATGGTGTGTCGGTGGAGTGTGCCGGTGTGGTGTGTCGGTGTGGTGTCTCGTGTCGGTGTGTCAGTGTGTCGGTGTGTGTGTTGTGGTGTGTCGTGTGGTGTGTTGGTGTGTCGGTGTGTCTGTGGTGTGTCGGTGTGGTGTGTCAGTGTGGTGTGTCGGTGTGGTGTTCGTGTGTCGGTGTGGAGTGTTGGTGTAGTGATCCGGTGTTGTGCCCGTGTGGTGTGTCGGAGTAGTGTGTCGGTGTGTCAGTGTGGTGTGTTGGTGTGGTGTGTCGGTGTGGTGTGTTGGTGTGTCGGTGTGTCGGTGTGGTGTGTTGGTGTTGTGTTGGTGTGGTGTGTCGGTGTGTCCGTGTGTCGGTGTGGTGTGTCGGTGTGTCGGTGTGGTGTGTTGGTGTGGTGTTGCCGGTGTGGTGTGTTGGTGTGTGTGTCGGTGTGGTGTGTCGGTGTGGTGTGTCGGTGTGTCGGTGTGTGTGTCGGTGTGTCGGTGTGGTGTGTTGGTGTGTGTGTCGGTGTGGTGTTTGGTGTGTCGGTGTGTCGTGTGGTGTGTCGTGTGGTGTGTCGTGTGTGTGTTGGTGTGGTGTGTTGGTGTGGTGTTCCGGTGTGGTGTGTCGTGTGGTGTGTCGTGTGGTGTGTCGGTGGGTGTGCCGGTGTGGTGTGTCGTGTGGTGTCTCGGTGTGTGTGTTGGTGTGTCCAGTGTGTCGGTTTGTGCGTCGGTGTGTCGTGTGTCGTGTGGTGTGTTGGTGTGTGTGTTGGTGTGGTGTGTCGGTGTGTCGGTGTGGTGTGTCGGTGTGTCGGTGTGGTGTGTCGGTGTGGTGTCCGGTGTGGTGTGTTGTGTGTGTGTCCGTGTGTCGGTGTGGTGTGTCGGTGTGGTGTGTCAGTGTGTCGGTGTGTCGGTGTGTGTGCCGTGTTTTTGTCGGTGTGGTGTGTCGGTGTGTCGGTGTGTGTGTCGTGTGTCGGTGTGGTTTGTCGTGTGTGTGTCGGTGTGTGTGTCTGTGTCGTGGTGTGTCGTGGGTGTGCCGGTGTGGTCTGCCGGTGTGTGTGTTGGTGTGGTGTGTCGGTGTGTCGTGTGGTGTGTCGTGTGGTGTGTCGGTGTGGTGTGTCGGTGGGTGTGTCGTGTAGTGTGTCGGTGTGTCGGTGTGTCGGTGTGGTGTGTCGGTGTGGTGTGTCGGTGTGGTGTGCCGGTGTGGTGTGTCGGTGTGGTGTGTCGGTGTGTCGGTGTGGTGTGTTGGTGTGGTGTGTCGGTGTGGTGTGTTGGTGTGTCGGTGTGTCTGTGGTGTGTCGGTGTGTGTGTCGGTGTGGTGTGTTGTGGGTGTGTTGGTGTGGTGTTCCGGTGTGGTGTGTCGGTGTGGTGTGTCGGTGGGTGTGTCGGTGCGGTGTGTCGGTGTGGTGTGTCGGTGGTGTGTCCGTGTGGTTGTCGTGTGGTGTCTCGGTGTCGGTGTGTCGGTGTGTCGGTGTGGTGTGTTGGTGTGGTGTGTCGGTGTGTGTTTGGTGTGTCGGTGTGTCGGTGTGGTGTGTCGGTGTGGTGTGTCATTGGTGTGTCGGTGTAGTGTGTCGGTGTGTCGGTGTGGGTTGGTGTGGTGATCCGGTGTGTGTGCCGGTGTGGTGTGTCGAGTGTGTGTCGGTGTGTCGGTGTGGTGTGTTGGTGTGGTGTGTCGGTGTGGTGTGTTGGTGTGTCGGTGTGTCGGTGTGGTGTGTTGGTGTGGTGTTTGGTGTGGTGTGTCGGTGTGTCGGTGTGTCGGTGTGGTGTGTCGGTGTGTCGGTGTGGTGTGTTGGTGTGGTGTGCCGGTGTGGTGTGTCGGTGTGGTGTGTCGGTGTTCTGAAGTGTGTTGGCGTGGTGTGTCGGTGTGGTGTGTTGTGTGGTGTTCCGGTGTGGTGTGTCGTGTTTCGGTGTGGTGTGTCGTGTAGTGTGTCGTGTGGCAGTGTGTCGGTGTGGTGTGTCGGTGTGTGTGTCGGTGTGGTGTTCCGTGGTTGTCGGTGTGGTGTGTCGTGGGTGTGTCGGTGGGTGTCCGGTGTGGTGTGTCGGTGTGGTGTCTCGTGTGTGTGTTGTGTGTCAGTGTGTCGGTTTGGTGTGTCGGTGTGTCGGTGTGTCGGTGTGTGTGTCGGTGTGGTTGCCGGTGTAGTGTTCCGTGTGGTGTGTCGGTGTGGTGTGTCGGTGTGTCGGTGTGTGTGTTGTGTGTTGTCGGTGTGGTGTGTTGTGTGTCGTGTGTCGGTGTGGTGTGTCGGTGTGGTGTGTCGGTGTGGTGTGTTGGTGTGGTGTGTTGGTGTGGTGTTCCGGTGTGGTGTGTCGGTGTGGTGTGTCGGTGGGTGTGTCGGTGCGGTGTGTCGGTGTGTGTGTCGGTGGGTGTGCCGGTGTAGTGTGTCGGTGTGTGTCTCGTGTCGTGTGTCGGTGTGTCGTGTGTGTGTCGGTGTGGTGTGTCGGTGTGTCTGTGGTGTGTTGTTGTGGTGTGTCCGTGTGGTGTGTTGGTGTTCGGTGTGTCGGTGTGTGTGTCGGTGTAGTGTGTCAGTGTGTGTGTCGGTGTGGTGTGTCGGTGTGTCGGTGTGGTGTTGTGTGTGATCCGGTGTGTGTGCCGTGTGTGTGTCTGTGTGTCGGTGTGTCGGTGTGGTGTGTTGGTGTGGTGTGTCGGTGTGGTGTGTTGGTGTTCGGTGTGTCGGTGTGGTGTGTTGGTGTGGTGTGTTGGTGTGGTGTGTCCCTGTGTCGGTGTGTCGGTGTGTGTGTCGTGTGTCGGTGTGGTGTGTTGGTGTGGTGTGCCGGTGTGGTGTGTTGGTGTGGTGTGTCGGTGTGGTGTGTCGGTGTGGTGTGTCCGTATGTCGGTGTGGTGTGTCAGTGTGTCGTGTGGTGTGTTGGTGTGGTGTGTCGGTGTGGTGTTTGTTTCGTGTGTCTGTGTGTGTCGGTGTGGTGTGTTGGTATGTGTTGGTGTAGTGTTCCGGTGTGGTGTGTCGTGTTGTTCGGTGTGGTGTGTCGGTGGGTGTTGCCGGTGTGGTGTGTCGGTTGTCTCGGTGTAGTGTGTTGTGTCGGTGTGTCGGTTTGGTGTGTCGTGTGTCGTGTGTCGTGTGGTTGTTGGTGTGGTGTGTTGGTGTGGTGTGTCGTGTGTCGTGTGTGTGTCGTGTTCGTGTTTTCGGTGTGGTGTTGCCGGTGTGGTGTGTTGGTGTGGTGTGTCGGTGTGTCGGTGTGGTGTGTCGGTGTGGTGTGTCGGTGTGTTGTCGGTGTGTGTGTCGGTGGGTGTCCAGTGTAGTGTGTCAGTGTATTCTCGGTGTGGTGTGTTGGTGTGTCGGTGTGTCGGTTTGGTGTGTCGGTGTGTCGGTGTGTCGTGTGTGTGTTGTGTGGTGTGTTGGTGTGGTGTTCTTGTCCGTGTGTGTGTCGGTGTGTCGGTGTAGTGTGTCGGTGTGTGTGCCGGTTCGGTGTGTTGGTGTGTGTTCGGTGTGTCGGTGTGTGTTCGGTGTAGTGTTCCGGTGTGGTGTTCGGTGTGTGTGTCGGTGTGTCGGTGGTGTGTCGGTGTGGTGTGTGTGTTTCGTGTGGTGTGTCTGTGGTGTGTCTGGGTGTGTCGTGGGTGTCCTTTGTGTCTGTGGTGACTCGGTGTGGTGTGTTGGTGTGTCGGTGTGTCGTTTGGTGTGTCGGTGTGTCGTGTGTCGGTGTGGTGTGTCGTGTGGTGTGCCGGTGTGGTGTTCCGGTGTGGTGTGTCGGTGTAGTGTGTCGGTGTGTCGTGTGGTGTGTTGGTGTGGTGTGTCGGTGTAGTGTGTTGGTGTGTCGGTGTGTCGGTGTGGTGTTCGGTGTGGTGTGTCGGTGTGTGTGTTGTGTTGTGTTGTGTAGTGTTCCGGTGTTGTGTCGGTGTGGTGTTCGTGGGTGTGTCGGTGCGGTGTGTCTTGGTGTGTCTGTGTCCGTTTTTCGTGTATGTCTCGTGTCCGTGTGTCCGTTTCGGTGTGGTGTGTTGGTGTGTGTGTCGGTGTGGTGTTTGTGTGTCGGTGTGTCGTGTGTGTGTCGGTGTAGTGTGTCAATGTGGTGTGTCGGTGTGGTGTGTCGGTGTGTCGTGTGATGTTGGTGTGGTGTTCCCGGTGTGGTGTGCCGTGTGTGTGTCAGTGTGGTGTGTCAGTGTGTCGGTGTGGTGTGTTGGTGTAGTGTGTCGGTGTGGTGTGTTGGTGTGTCGGTGTGTCGTGTGTGTGTTGGTGTGGTGTGTTGTGTGGTGTTCGGTGTTCGGTGTGTCGGTGTGTGTTCCGTGTGTCGTGTGGTGTGTTGTGTGGTGTCCGTTGTGTGTTTGTGTGTCGTGTGGTGTGTCGGTGTGGTGTGTCGGTGTGTCGGTGTGGTGTGTCGGTGTGTCTGTGTGTGTTGTGTGTGTGTCGGTGTGGTGTGTTGTGTGGGTGTGTCTGTGTGTTCGGTGTGTGTGTCGGTGTGGTGTGTTGTGTGGTGTGTTGTTGGTGTTCCCGGTGTGGTGTGTCGGTGTGGTGTGTCGGTGTGGTGTGTCGGTGGGTGTGCCGGTGTAGTGTGTCGGTGTGGTGTCTCGTGTGTGTGTTGGTTGCGGTTTCGGTTTGGTGTGTCGTTGTCGGTGTGTCGGTGTGGTGTTTTGTGTGTTTGGTTGGTGTTCTGTGTCGGTGTGGTGTGTCGGTGTGTCGGTGTGGTGTGTCGGTGTGGTGTGCCGTGTGGTGTGTTGGTTTGTGTCCGGTGTGTCGTTGTCGGTTGTTTCGGTGTGTCGTTTCGTGTGTGTGTTGTTTTTTCGTGTGTCAGTGTGTTCGGTGTAGTGTGTCGTGTGTCGGTGTGTTTGTCGGTGTAGTGTGTCGTGTGTGTGTCGGTTGTCGTGTTGTGTCATGTTCGTTGTCTTTGTGTTGTGTGGTGTGTCGTGTTCGGTGTGTGTGTTTGTGGTGTGTCTGTGTTGGTTTCGGTGTGGTGTTGTGTAGTGTGTCGGTGTTGTTCTGTGTCTTGTTCCTTGGTGTTCTTCGGTGTGTGTGTCGTGTGGTGTGTCGGTGTGTGTGTCGTGTGTGTGTCGTGTATGTGTCGTGTGTGTGTCAGTGTTGTGTCGTTGGTGTGTTGTGTGTGTTCTTGTGTGTCTTGTTTCGGTGTGTGTGTCGGGTTGTCGGTGTGTCGGTGTGGTGTGTCTTGTGTGTCGGTGTGTGTGTCGTGTGTTCCGGTGTGGTGTGTTGGTGTTTTCTGTGTGTTCGTGTTTTGTGTTGTTTCTGTTCGGTTGGTGTGTGTTTGTGTTTGTGTTTTTGTTCGGTGTTGTGTCGTTGGTGTTCTGTGTGTGTTTGTGTGTGTGTGTTTTCGTGTTGTTCGTGTTGTGTCGGTGTGTGTGTCGTGTGTGTGTGGTGTGTCGGTGTTTGTGTCGGTGTGTCAGTGTGTGTGTCGTTGTTTCTGTCTGTGTTGTGTGTTTTGTTCTTTGTTGTGTGTCTGTGTGTAGTGTGTCGTTTGTCGTGTGGTGTGTCGGTTATGTGTCGTGTGTGTTCGTGTGTGTGTCTGTTGTGTGTCTCGTGTGGTTCGTGTAGTGTGTCTGTGTTTTGTTTCTTAGTGTTCGTGTGGTGTGGTGTGTCTGTGGTGTGCCGGTGTGGTGTGTTGGTGTGGTGTGTTGTGTGTTTGTGTCGGTGTCGTTTGTTCTGTTGGTTTTTCTGTTTGTCGTTTGTGTCGTGGTGTGTTGTGTGTCGTTTGGTGTGTCGTGTGGTGTGTCTGTAGTGTGTCGGTGTTGTGTTGTGTGTTGTTGTCGTGTGTTTCTTTCTTGTGTGTTTGTGTTCGTGTTGTCGGTTGTGTCGGTGTTTTGGTGTGTCGTGTGGTGTTCGTGTGTGTTTGGTGCGGTGTTCCGTGTAGTGTGTCGTGTGTGTGTCTTGTCTGTAGTTTCTGTGTCGGTGTTTTTTTTTCGTGTATTTGGTTGTGTGTGTGTGTGTCTGTTTTGTGTGGTGTGTCGTGTTGTGTCGGTGTGGTGTGTCGGTGTAGTGTGTGTGTAGTGTGTTGTGTGTGTTTCCTGTGTGTGTCTGTGTGTGTCTTTTTTTGTGTTGTTTCCTTTGTGTCGGTTTTCTCGTTGTGTGTCCGTGTGTCGTGTGTCTTTGTGTCTGTGTGTGTGTGTTGTGTGTCGGTGTTGTGTTGTCGTTTGTTTCGGTGTGGTGTGTCGGTGTTCTTGTGTGTCTGTGTGTTCGTGTTTGTTGTGTTGTTTTGTGTGTTTTGTGTTCTGTGGTTTCGGTGTGGTGTGTCATGGTGTCCTTTGTTTTTGTCTCGTGTGTGTGTTGTTTTCATGTGTTGGTGTTTGTCGTGTTCGGTGTGTGTGTCGGTGGTGTGCCTTGTGTGTTGGTGTGGTGTTCGGTGTGTCGGTGTAGTGTTCTGTGTCGTGTGTGTGTCGGTGTATTTCTTGTCTTTGTGTTTTTGTATGTTCTGTGTTCTGTATGTTCTGTTGTGTTTGTGTGTGGTGTGTCGTTTCTGTCGTGTGTGTGTCAGTGTTTTCGTGTTCGGTGTGTGTGTCTTAGTGTGTTTGTGTTCGTGTGTCAGTGTGTCGGTGTGTGTGTCTTTTTTTTTCTTTTTGTTTTGTTGTTCTGTTGTTCGTTTTTCTGTTTTTTTTTCTTGTGTTTGTGTTTTTTTCGTGTGTTTCTTTTGTTTTTCTTCCGTTGTTTTTGTCCTTGTCGGTTTGTGTGTCTGTTTTCTTGTTTCTGTTGTTTTGTGTTTTTCTTGGTGTTCTGTGTCTGTGTCGGTGTTTTCTTTTTTTTTTTTTTTTGTTTTTTTTTTTTTTTTTTCTTTTCCTTTGTTCGTTAGTGTGTTTGTGTTTTTTGTGTGTGTTCTTTTTTTTTTTTTTGTTTGTGTTGTTGTCGTGTCCGGTGTTGTTCTGTGTGTGCGTGTTGTTTTTGTCCTTTTTTTTTTTTTTTTTTTCTTTTTCTGTTTGTTGTGTAGTGTTTAGTTTTTTCGTGTTGTTTTTTTGTTGTTCGTTTGTTCGTGTATTTTTGTGTAGTGTTCCGGTGTAGTGTGTCGGTGTAGTGT